>NC_059264.1:8588177-8710677 GCF_017591435.1 Portunus trituberculatus | reverse complement strand
AAGCCTGAAGGAAGAGTAGAAATTTAATTATTGAAGGAGAGAAAACAAATTTGTAGGAACAGAAAATGAAGCAGAGATGAAGGAATGAATATGGTGATGACAGTGTTTTGATGAAGAAGAAAAGAAGAAGAAGAAGAAGAAGAAGAAGAAGAAGAAGAGCGGATGTGAAGAAATGGGAAAAAAATGCAGAGAATGAAGAAGTAAAGGAGAGAAGAAAAGGAAATGTGAAGGAATGAAGAATAAAAGTAAAAATAAATGAAGGAATGGAAAAGAGAGAAAAATACTGAATGAATGAAATAGAATATAAAGAAAGAAAACCATTTCAATGAAAGAATAAATGAAGAAGACAAATTTGAAGGAACAGTGGATTAGAAACTTGAGGGAGGAAAAAGCATAAAAATTAAAAAGACTGAAAAAGGAAAAAATAAATGGTTGTTTGAAAGAATGAAGGAAAAAAAATAGAAGAGATAAAAGTGAACAGTTTAGTGGAAAGAACAAAGAAGAAAAAGAAAACACCAAAAACGAATGAATAAGAATGAAATCAAGCCAAACAAAAGAAAATCACTGAACTAACAAAGCAAAGTAAAACAAGAGAAACAATTAAAGTCAGTCCACTCTGGTATTGATATAGAAAAGCTTTGCCTTGCACCATCCCAGTAAACAAATACATAACACACCAACACCTGCATTCTCCTTCTTTCCGGCTAACCACCACCAAGTCGATTCCTGTCCACTGAATCATTGAGTGTATCCAGCCCTTGCAATGACACACAGACACCTCACTTAGTCCTTCTTTTGTTTGCCTCTTTGTTCTCTATTGGAAAAGAAATATGGAAAGTCTGACAACATATAGAGATGAGGTTGAAATGAATACAAAATCTAGACAGTTGGGAAGAAGATGAGGAAGTGAGACTGAAGTGAGGGAACTGTAGATACATGAAAAGCAGAGAGGGAAAGGAAATTAGCTTGAAATAAGTGTAATATCTAAAAAATAGGGGAAAATATCAGGAAATGAGACTGAAAGGAGGGAACTGTAGATATGTGAAAAAACAGAGAGGAAAAGAAAATGAGGTTAAAATGAGTAAATGTAAAAAGAGTATTTGGAAAGCTTAGAAGATAAAGAGATAAGGCTGAAATGAATAAGCAATGCATAGCTACGGTATGCTATAGAAGTAAAGCTAAATTTATTAAAAAGTGTAGAAAAGTGAAAAGCAGAAAAAAAATTGAGAAAATGAAGTTGAAACAAGTGAACTTTAGAAGAAATAAGGAAAACATGGAAGGAAATAAAGGAAGAAAATTGAAAAGAATAAACATTGTTGACAAAATATCAAAATAAGATGAATAAGATTGAAATGGTTAAACAATGTAGAAGTGTGGGAAGCAGTAAGGAAGATCAGGAAGAGTTGAAATGATTGTATTTGATAAGCATTAGGTGACTGAATGAATAAATGAGTGAATGGATGTGAGTGCCAGGCAGCAGAGGGCACTGGGGCACTAAGGCACTGAGGCACTGCACTAAGAAACAGAATAAGTGTTGGGAGTTTAAAAATGAGAGAGTAAAGAAGTGAAAATGTTAAGTTGTAAGGTTTTTTGGCACTGTGTTAAGTGTTGTGGCCCTGAGGATGTTTATGAGGCCTGTTGTGTGTACCATTATGTAACCTGTGAGGGATCAGTGCACCAGAGTGCCCTCTCTCTCTCTCTCTCTCTCTCTCTCTCTCTCTCTCTCTCTCTCTCTCTCTCTCTCTCTCTCTCTCTCTCTCTCTCTCTCTCTCTCTCTCTCTCTCTCTCTCTCTCTCTCTCACACACACACACACACACACACACACACACACACACACACACACACACACACACACACACACACACACACAAAGTTATTTTTAGATTAATGTATCTTATTTTTACCCTTTTTTACAATCTTGGGTGTTCTGTATTTGGTGTAAGATGCCATGTGTGTTGTGGTGCAATTATCTGTTCTTTAATTATTTCATTATATTTTAATATTTTTAGGACTCTATCTTATTTTGTGTTGACATATGACTGTTGTTGTGGTATCTCTGATTTATTTTGTCCATCAACCTACCTTTACATTATTTCAATGTAATTTTAGATTTGTATGAATTTCTCTGATTTTTTTTGTGACTGGTGGTGTATTGTCTGAGTCTCACCCAATGACTGCCACCACACACAGACAGCTGGAGGAGCTCAGCCAATGTGGAGTTCCTGACCAAGCTTTGCTACCTGCTGGAGGAACATGATGGTGGGGAGAGCCGGTGGGCAGAGGGCCGGTGTGGGGTGGAGCTGTGGCAGCACTGTGGCCACCCCATCTCCGAGCCCCTGCTGGAGGCCGTCAGGCTGGGCAAGGACAAAACCAACCTGACAGAGTGCCTTGCCTCCACCTATGGCCTGACTCCTGCTGTGGTGGCAGCTGCAGCGCCTCCCAAAGTGCGGCCACGGTCTTACCTCATCCGTGAGTCCCTGTGTGCCACGTGTGCCGCTTGGTGCCACTCTTGCCAATTGTCACCACACTAGTGATGGGCTAATACTGTTTCATCTGCTGCCATTAGTGAAGGACTAATGCTAACTGTAGTGAAGAAATAAGGCCTGTCTTCAGCCTAGTAATTAACACTATGCCATGCCTCCTTGTAATGCTGAATGTCAGCATCCTGTTGAAGAACTAACACTGTACCATGTCTCCTGCTGCCATTAATGCTGACTGTCAGCATTGTGTTGAAGAACTAACTCTGTACCATACCTCTTGCTGCCACTAATGCTGACTGTCAGCATCATGTTGAAGAAATAATACTAGATATAGTGAGGAAGTAATACCAGCCGCCACCATCACCACCCAAGTGAAGAACTAAAATTGGCATTTGCTGCACTGCCTTACCAAGGAACTAACACTGTGCCATCTGCTGCCAATAATACTGTTTTTCATTACTATTAAAGCACTAGTGAGCAACTAATGCCATCTATCATCACCCTGGCAAGGAACTAATACTGTGCCATCTGTTGCCACTAATACCAACTGCCACCACCCCGTGTGGAATTGATGCTGTCTGTTGCCATCATAGGGAGGAATTCATACTGTGTCATGTGCTGCTTCCACAGTGAGAAACTAATGCCAATCTAATCCATGTAACACCATTGCTATCTTAGTAAAGAACTAACTTCTTTTGTACAAACACATTGTGCTTTCATAAACTGTTAAATTCACCTTTACCTTGGTGACAAAGAATCTTGTGCCATGTGGGAAACTATCAATATTTTTAACCATGTGAACTAACACTTAGCACACTTTACACCTTCTCATGCTGTTTCTCTTATCCAACATGGCATATTTAGTAACTATTGAGGGGGAGTGAAATAGGTAATCACACACAGGCACCATGCTAATCTGTATCCTGAGGCACTGTGTGGTGTGAGGTTGTGAAGTGTGTGATCTGTGCCACCACTGTGTCCTTACTCCCTTATTCCCCAGAGGCTGCCATTATAAGCTGTGGGTGTTGAGGTATTGACAGGCCTCAGTGTGGTCAGTTTTGGTGTTCCCTTGTGAGTGTTCTCCTTGAAAAGGTCACCACCACCCACTGCCTTGGCTCCCTATCCTCCCCCTATGCTCTGTGTGATACTGGTGCAATGAACTGTCTGTCTGGGAAATGAATTGAAAAAAAATGACAAAATTGGGAAACGGGTGCTGTAGTTTTCATTGTTCCAAATTTATGGACATTTTGGGAAAACTTTGGTAAATGTATAAAAATAATTAAAAGTTGAATGAAATACCTATCATTAACTTTTTAAGAAGTTATTTTTTTCTATCAGTCTTAAATCTATTTATGCTTAGCTTGACACCACTATTTCTTCTGTCCAGATTACTGTCCCTAAAGTCGTTCATTGCCCATGTTATATCTCTTATACCATTTCAACACCCCAATCAGATCCCCTTATCGTCTCTGTCTCTAAGAAAGTACTACAATCCAAACCTATTACTTATCATCCCCTCCTGATCATTAACTGAGGTTTTTGTTTACAAGTATGCCAACTTTGTCATATCACCTATATCACTTAAGAGCATTTACCAGGATTCCTCTTCGTCTATGCCTCTCAAAGGAATGTAAATTCAAAAGCTTCACTCTTCTTTTGTGAGGAATGTTCTTCATCCACTCTTCTTACTCCCTTTTCCTTCCTGTAATATGGGAACAACATGTTCTAGATGAGGTCTAATCAGCACCAAATATAACCTTAATGCTTACTTTGAGACTTCCTTTTCATACTCTAAATTCATTAGCTTTATTTATTTATTTTTTTATTTATTTTTTTTACCTTTATTTCTTGCTCCACCATGATCATTGACTTAAGATTCTGCTGACATCACCTCTGTTGTACCACTTAGAGACTATCAAATACCTCCTATTCTGCATCTCTAAGGAACACCTTCCATCCCAACAGAGGGTCCCCATGCCCGGCCGGAGCGCCCTGCCCACCTCTACCCCGAGATGGTCCACCCAGCTCTGAGGGAGAAAGGCCGAGCCATGCCACAGCGCACCCTGGACAAGCAGGCACGGGTGAGTGTGTTGAGAATTTGTGACAATGATAGTAATAATAGTAATAAATTGATGTTTGTGGAGGCTGGGAGATTAAAGTTTATTGTGGTGATTGAGGGATTACTTGTCTAGATACTTATATTAATACTGACACTGATGATAGTAATAAGTGAGGGAGAGGGTGTCAAGAGTGTTGGGAAGGAGAAAAGGGAGACTGGGATGATTGGGCTTGTAAGAAGTTAGTTGAGGAAGGAAGGGAGAAATGGAAGGGTATTTAAAGATATGAAGAAAAGGAGAAAGAAGAGAGAAAGGGTACTGAAGGTGCAAAGATTGAAATAATGAAGAAAAACAGATTTGATGGAATGGAAAAAAAAAAGGAGAAAAGGAGTGAAGAAGAAAAGCAAGTCAAAGGAATGAAGAAGAGGAACAGATTTGAAACACTAGAAAGGAGGAGCAAGAATTCAAGGTATTGTGGAAAAAATGCATTTGGATAATGGAGAGAGGGAAAAAAATTGGTCTTAAGAGGGATGGAAGGAGGGATGGGAAAAGTTATTGAAAAGAGAGGGAGAGATAAGGAAAGAAGACAGGACAAGTTACTGGTAAAGGAGGTAGGGAGGAGAAGAGAAAGATTATCATACAAAGATACAGAAGGGAGTATGTATGTATTGAAAAAAGAAAATGTAAGTGACTAATATTTAATTTTTATTTGAAAATTCATTGAAGTAGTGAGTTGGTGAACAATCTAGATAAAACACTTAAAGGCTTTATATGTGTTGGATAAATTTCAGAGAGAAAGGGAATGCATACCAGACATTACCATAAATAAACTCATCTAGTCTTAGAGAGAGAGAGAGAGAGAGAGAGAGAGAGAGAGAGAGAGAGAGAGAGAGAGAGAGAGAATACAAGTAAGCCATCTCTTTAAGTGCAAGGAACATATATATTTCATAGACATCCAGAAGATCTTTCAATCCTCCCACACAGTGACACAAAGACCTCCCACACACATTACTGATCAAAAAGGACCAGCTAGTACATCTTACCATTCATTGCTAACTGTTGAGACTCTAAGCTCATGAGACATTATGTAAAAGCCACAAGAACCTAACATAAGGGAAACTACAAGGAGATTCCACTGTAACTATGGAAGAGACTATGGTTAGGTTTATACAACATATCCTAAGAAATCCTTTAAGAACATACAAACATAAGGGAAACTGCAAAGTGTCATTGTAACTATGAAAGAGACTATATTCTTAAACACTTCTGCCTACAATTCCACTCCTTTCAATAGAATGGAGTTGAAATGACAGGTTTTTTTTAAGGTGTTTTTTATGGTTAAGTGGATGTGATGTTAGAGAAGACTACCTTTAGGAATGAGGAAAACTGCTGGGAGCCATCAAACCTATATGTGGCCATTCATGTATGAAACCTACCTATATCTGTGGATACTGGTTAGTTCATGCAACATTACATAAGGAAGACTTTAAGAATGCAGGATTAGAGAAGCTCCCAAGAAGCCATCAGGCTTACACATGGCAGTCCCTATTTAAAAGTTCAAGTTGGTCTTAAACTCTCTAGGAGATGATTATTAGGTTCATGTGACATTATATAAGAAAACCTTTAAGAACATAAGATAAGGAAAGTTGTAAGAAGCCACCATCCCTTCATGTGGCAGTCTCTTTATAAAACATGCATCTGTCACCAATCCCACAAAGGACTACATTCTAAAATTTTTCAGCCTACACTTCCACTCCTTTTAGTGGACTCTAGTTGAAGTGACATGGGTTTTTTAGGGTCTTTTTATGGTTCAAATGAAGATTTCTACACTATCAACATGAGAAACACATCTGAGAACTTGGCTGATCATCTCTGTGGTCTTTGAAAGTAGCCATGGTGAGAATGCTAAGCATTTCTGAATATGAGCCTAATAGTAAGAGTTCAAGTAGGCTTTGAGAGACTAAGGAGTGTAAGTAATGAACCTATTCATCCCTTATTGATGTGCTACTGTGCTGTTAGTTGTGAAGGAGTCAATGGAGTGTGTGTTGAAAGAGAGGATTAAAGTATTTTGAATCCTTACATCTGGAGTTTTACAAGGAGAGAGAAACCAATAGACATTCTTGTGAACTCTTGCTGGTACAACTTTTTAGACTTCATAAGATATAGTGGAAATTTAAAGTGTGATTTCAAGATATACTGCTGACAATATAGTGAATCATAGAGTAACTGAAACATTCATTCATTTAATGCTCAAGTTTGTATTTTGGTCATTTAAAGTCATATGGAGTTGATGGAATGAAGTAAGAAGTTGAAGGGTTACTCTCTGGTTCGCTGTGGGACTGTAGTGTAATACAGTATAAATTGCCATATCAGAGAAACGTACATAAATCTAATAACAGTTAACTCCTTTTGTTAACATTTATTTAGTGATTGTAAAATAAGTGTTTCTCTCTCTCTCTCTCTCTCTCTCTCTCTCTCTCTCTCTCTCTCTCTCTCTCTCTCTCTCTCTCTCTCTCTCTCTCTCTCTCATCACCATAATACTGGCAGCCCTCTATTCCTGGTCATTGCCTTACGGGATGTGTCAGCACCCTCGGGTCAGCAGCACCTGAAGTGGAGGCAGGATATTTCTCAGGCTTCTTTTTTAATCCCCAAGGTCTCACACACCACACAGGGAACACACGGAAGGTCACTTGGCCGGCCTGTTGCTGGAAACAAAGAGTGGCTGGAAAACGGTGATTGTCTCTTATTTTGTCATTATGGGACTTTAAGTAGGATGATATTGAATGTGACAGGGATTAGAGAGGCTTGCAGGTTGTGTATGTTGAGGATTTAGAGACTAGCAAAGAGTGGTAAAATAATGATTAAAAGCTTGTTTAATTTAGTGCACTAAAGAAATGTACTACTATGTGTCCTTTCAATAATAAGTAAATAAATACAGATAGAAAATTGTTCGTGCATCAGTATGTTGACACACACACACACACACACACACACACACACACACACACACACACACACACACACACACACACACACACACACACACTTCTGTATCATGTCTCAAAAAGTAGATGGGTAAATACATTGATTGATTAATTTTTGACCACAGATTGTTTAATTACTAGTCTCATAGAAGTGTACAGAAAATAATCCTAGAAAATACTTAGGTACACTAGCTTTTGAAATGTTTGATACAAAATTTATCAAGTGTAAGAAGGGTTTGCTTACACTGAAAAATAAATCCAGAGATATAAAACCAAAGTGCTCAATTTGAACCTCCAACTTTAGAAACATTTTAGCATTTACTCACCATGAAACTTAGAACATGACACAGTAAGGTAGTGTGATCAAGAAAAGGCATTACATTACCCTTTCTGCCACACATTGTTCAAGATTTAAATCAATAAGAACTTTATTACCTGGACACAGAGAAAGGAATAGATATATTTTGTCTTTTACATTACATAACCAGAGACAACAATATTCAAGTGTCTGAAGAAGATTTGTAATGATTATGGGAAAATTTCCTAGCAGAAAATAGGTTTATCATCACTGAAAATATTAGCTTTATTCCCCATTATGAATCTGCCTTGCATTGAGCTGCCTTTATTTTCTCATGTTTTTATGCTGTTATGTTGCAAGGATGCCCAACACTTACTTCACCTAAGCAATAAAGGAACACCACACATTTCTCATCATTTGCAGTAGTTGTCCAGTCTTTCTTGCTCCTCCCTCTGTTCTTACTATTTCATCCATATATTTCTCTGTCCAGCTATTGGTCTACTATTAAGGACCCAATACACCCTTTAAATGAGGTAGGAAGTTTCAGTGTTTGTTTGTAGCATCAGTGATGTGTCAGGTTACCCATGAGATTACCAATGACTCAAAGAGAAGCCAGGCAAGTGAGGTGTGTGGTAAGCTATTCCCTCCCCCTCCCTCACCAGATTCAAAGTCTCATTACGTTCACCTCCTCTTTTGCCTCCAGTCCGTGTGTGTGGTGTGGAGGGGCTGGTTTGGTGTGTGTATTGTTTAGAATCATACAAGTGTTGGCCTGGAAATTGCACTGTGATGGCTTTCAGACTGTTAATTATGTCTATATTAGTACAGTGTTTATTGAAATGATGTGTTATTACTGTATTTTGGTTCTTTATATAAATTGTGCATATCAAGGGATTATACAGGTGTTTTGGTTGGGAATAGCTTTTTGATGACTTTGAGATAGTCATATTATTAGTATGACTACATTGTCTGTTGGAACCATAACTCTGGTCCTTGCTATTGTCAAGATGATTGGCTAATGCAATGTGATGTGTTGTCTGCTGAAGTAATAGTAAGTGTAGTGTACTTCATAATGAATTGATTACTGGTGGAAATACTACCTTTAAAAATTGGTCTCAGTTCAAGTTTGGTTGGATCAGTAAGACATGTGATGCAAGGGTGCAGTAGGCATAGGAGTGAATAAAGAGTCTGTGTGATGAAGTAATTGCACAAAGTGGTATCTGGATGTGGAGTGACATTCAAGGGCTAATGATATAATATGAAGTTAAAACAAATTGGGCGAAAGATTACTTTAGGTGGAAAGAATAGCATTGGAAGTATGTGTGCATGATAAATTTTGTGTGAAATTTATTAAATGTGTAGTGGTTAATGTGGTACAGTCAGATAGAAAAGGCAGAAAGTGAGATGAGTAGGAGAGTGAATATGTGTCATGTGGGGAGTGCAAGATGATTAATTGCTATATGCAAAGACATTGGAGAAAAGAGTGATTGAGTGTGTAAAAGAAGAAAAGAAGAGAAGAGCATGAGAGGATTGAAGCATGCAAGGACAGGAACAAATTAAGAATTTTGTAATGTATATGGAGGTGATAGACGCAAAGTTCATGAAAATGATGGATATGGAGAACCAAAAGAATGAACTGTAGTAAAATGGGAGAAAAAGTGATACAGTGTTTGAGAGAAGCAAAGAGAGGAGAATGAGACAAATAAATCTTGCAATGACTGGAATGAAGTGACTCTTATCATGGCTATCCTTTTGCAGAATTGCAAGTATTAGGTGTCAGGTGTAGATAGATGATAGGTATTGATGCATCCTTCAGTTTTCATAGTAATGTTCAAAATAAAAGTGTGGATAAAAGAGGTGATCACTGTTCAGTCCATAGAGTGTTGTATCTTGAGTGAGTGAGTGCCCTGCCTTGAGTTTAATGTCTCAGAGCTCATACAAACATTGATTTTGAATGAACATTGTGTATCAGCCAGAAATTATCTATTGTTTATTGCCATATGGCACAAATACTTGTCCTTTTTTATTTTTTTTTTATCTTTTATTTATTTATTTATTTATTTATTTATTTTTTTTTTTTTTGCGTAAAGTGCCTGTAGGCATACTTGAAGAGTATATGTGGGAAGCACTGTTAAGCTTTTGCCCATTAGTGATGCAGGCAATTTTATTTATAGTGATACTCATATTAGGGCCCATATCACCACCCAAGTGCATCTTTGGTGTAACCACCTAAAACCTGGGTATCATGGTGACATGTAGGTAACTTTGAACCATTTGACAAATGGCATAGCTTCAAAGTGGTATGTGGTGGGGTTCGAACCTACGCGTGGATGTCTGCCCGATCCCACACTCACCAGCTTATCCACTACACCACCACCTCCTGTATTGCATGTGTGGCCAAATGTGGTATCTCTCTTACGTTTTGTAGTATTTCTCATGGATATTAATTGTAATTGTGGTGTTGGAAATGTCAACAACAGATTTATGGAATTGAAGTAAACCTGTTATCCCAGAGAAAAGCACAAGAGAAATTACACATAGGTATTACCCGAAACACACATCTCTTTTAACCCAGCGCTGCTCCTCCTGGCATCATCCTGCATAGGTTGTCTGTGCTGTTGTGCAGGAGTGCATTTTTTAACTCTGCACATTGTTTCTCCCATCATCACTCTACAGAGATTGTCAGTGCTATTGTATGTGAAGTAGATTTCATAAGAACAGCCAGTAAGTCAGACCTTTGTGGTACCAAGGAGGCATCATGGTGCACTTCCTGCTGCCCAAGATCCACAGGCAGCGCAAGAAGGTGCGGCGCGAGATGGCCCGGCAGAAGAGAATGTTGGACAGTCTGGGCTTCCACCTTGCCAGGGAGGCAGAGAAGAAGACCTCAGAAGCGTCCAGGAAGTCGTGGGATTCCCTTGGAGAGCCACACTCCCTCCTGATGGAAGAGTGTCCAGCTGACAACCTGAAGCACTCCTCAGCCCTGACGGGTGCCTCAGGGCTGGCAGGAGTTTCCACCAGTATGCCCCATTCCCCACCCACAGAGGCAGGTGGTGAGGTGTAAAGACAGAGCCATGTATTCAGAAATGCTATACTTTCTTACCACAAATGTTTTCAAAGCCAGAGATGATCAGCCAGGTTCTCAAAGAGTGTTTCCTCTGTTAATAATTTAGGAATCTGATCAGTCTGTCCATAAAAACACCTTTAAAACCTATGGCACTTCAATTATAGTCTCTTGAAAGAAGTGGAAGTAGAGTACTGAATTGTTTCAGAATATGACCAGAGAGAGAGAGAGAGAGAGAGAGAGAGAGAGAGAGAGAGAGAGAGAGAGAGAGAGAGAGAGAGAGTAAAGATGAGAAGGGATGGAGGCAGTGGGAAGAAAGATTGATGGGAGTTGCAGAGACTTTTTGAAAGGAATGTAAAGGGATAGTAAGAAAGAAGAGTGGAGAGAGTAGATTAGCTGTAGTGGAGGGATTGGGAGAAGTATGGAAGGTATATGAAGATAGAAACTAGTTGATCGAAGGAGTATAGGAGGGTAAAGTAAGTAAGAGTGATATATGGATGGGGGTGTGGAGTAAATAGGGAGGGTATATAAGGTGTGTTGATGTAGTGGGTTTGAGAGAGATATTGAGCCGTCTTCCTTCATTAGGTATGGTTTTGTTTCGACATCCTCACTTTTCCACAGATTGATGGTAATCACACCGATGCAGTTATTAACATAGAGGGTGATGAGAGAAGGCCTATCATTGCCCATTGCTTTTGTAGTTTATAAGGAGACTGGCAACTGAGTGAGCATTTTTTCTTAATATTTTTGTTGCCCTTGGCCAGTCCTCCTCTGTAACATAAAAGAAAAAAAGTTAATGGATGAATGAAATGTTTGTCACCACCTCTTGACTTCAGCCATACTTTGGGGACTCATGGCTGTTCTGAAGAGGGGTAGGGTATTAATTTTCCATGGATTTTTCCATATGTATATGGTGTGTGTCTTACCTGACTTGAAGATGAGGGATGACTGCTAATGTTGAAGTTGTTTAACTATCATTGTTGATATATATATATATATATATATATATATATATATATATATATATATATATATATATATATATATATATATATATATATATATATATATATATATATATATATATATATATATATATATATATATATATATTTTATTTTTTATTTTTTATGAGAAATGGTAAAAGGTGATCTTTATTCAGTATTGTTGGTATTTGTAGTATTGAAACAAATTAGCCTCATAGATTGTTAAATACTTTACTTTCTTGTTCTTTAATGAAGTGGATATGCATAGCTAGTTCACTTGGGTCTTGTTCCCTAGCCTGTAGTGAATAGTGTAGGTAATACAAGTCATGTACCAAATCCCCTTGTAGTAATGTCACAAGATTCAGTAGAATGTGTAGAGTTTTTTTTTATTACTACTTGTGACAACTGTACAGGCATTCATTATTTCATAACCAGGACTTGCCAGGTGTTTGTTGTGTAGCTGTCTCAAACCAGGCCCTCATCCCTCATATTCTCTCTCTCTCTCTCTCTCTCTCTCTCTCTCTCTCTCTCTCTCTCTCTCTCTCTCTCTCTCTCTCTCTCTCTCTCTCTCTCTCTCTCTCTCTCTCTCTCTCTCTCTCTCTCTCTCTCTCTCTCTCTCTCTCTCTGATGGAAGCGTTCATCACCACTGACAGAATTATTGTGCCTCCCCTGATGGCTGTTGACACATTGAACCCATATTGGACGTTCGCTCAGCCAGTGACACTTAATTCCATAGCTGACGGGTTCCATTCCACCTCCCTGACTCCCTGGCTGCAGAATGTTAATTCATCCTTTGCACAATATGGCAGGAAGTGCTTAAAATTAAGAGTGATTAGTGTTTGAATATACATTAGTAAACTATTCCATGCATGTAACTATCTCAGTCTGCTAATAACATCATAATAATAATTGTCAAAATTGTTCTCTACATCAATGACTTGCTATATATTGTTCCATCAAGACCCTTCTAGTGATGGACTTGCATTGTTTGATTTGATTCTGGACTCTGAAGTGTCTCAGCTTAACTGGTCAGTGAACATGTTGCTAGTATTGCCATCATAGATATAATTTTTCTATCCTTGATGTGGTGACAATTATACCAGTATGTCTCCTATCTGTCTATTTATGAGTTGGTCAGCTGCTGCCCTCTTGAACCTTGCCATGATTACACTGTTAGGAATGGCTAGTGTTGGGTATGAATAATTTTTACTTTCCTACTCTTCACTCATTGAGGTTGCATTTCTTCACTCCTGCCATATATAATGTGAGGTTGCATTGTTTCATCATTCCTGTGTGATCTGTGCTTGGTCAGTGTTGTAGTGTGTGGGTACAATTCTTTATTCTCCAGTCCTACATAATTATTCAGGTTGCATTGCATCACTCCTCCCCTTTATAGTCATTGAGGTTATATTGTTCCATTATTTGTGATTTCTGCAGTCAGTGTTTCAGTGCCTGGTTGTGGCAATGGTACTTGGTTATTAAAGTTCTGTATGATTTTTTTGGTTTATAATTGAAGTCTTTCTTGATGGTTTGTTTGTAAGGCTTCATATTATTATGAAGCTAGTAAGTAGCAATAAATTAATGTAGTGTCCTGTATTGGAACCTGTCATGCCAGCCACTCACCTGCGCACAGTTCTTGTTCAGTGCTGAATAAAGCCGTGGGGAAAGATATAATAATGATTGCAAACTGATCCTTTTACTTTCCTGTCCTTCATAATTTTTCAGGTTGCTTTGTTTTGCTATTTTTATGTGATTTCTACTAAGTGAGTGCTTTAGTGCCTGAGTATATTTCTTTTTATTCTTGTGCTCTTCAGGATTACTCTGCTTGCATTACCTCATTCTTCCTTCCCTCCATAGTCAGTGAGTTTGCATTGTTTCATTATCATTGAGTCACTTCTGCTAACCTGGTAATCTTTTCTTTGCCTCAGCCTGGACCCATGCCAGGGGTGCGGCCGCCCATGGGGGGAGCAGGAGGCATTGTTCCTCCGCCCCAGAGCAAGGGTTCCGGAGCCATGGGGATCATCATGCCTCTTTATACTGTGGGCATCGTGGTCTTCTTTGTGTACACCATCATGAAGGTCAGTCTAGTGCTGTGTTATTCTGAAACACTCTGCTCTCTCATATCATTCCTTTTTTAAAAGAGACATGAACACAACCAAATTTGAAGGCTGATTGGGTCTTGTCTTACATTCCTTTTCTCTCCTGTCATGCCCTGTCTAACGCACCTCCTTCCCGCCCAGGTCCTGTTCAAGAAGGGACATGATGACGACAAGACCCCGAAGCTGAAGGACTTTGGTCTGGACCCCGAGTATCGAAAATATGTGTTTGCTGAAGAGTACCTGGACAACGCAGACGCCTCGACCCGCGACCAGATCCGTCGGCAGCAGCGTGAGGACTCCAGGACGTCTCGGAGGAAGTTCCAACAAGAAATGCACCCAGGTGCTACGGACACCAAAATTGGTTAGTGTGTGTGTATGTGTATTTACTCAGTTGTATTTACGTAGTTGTATTGTACAGGGTTCGAGCAGGGCTCATAGTGTCCTGTCTCCGTGTGTGTGTGTGTGTGTGTGTGTGTGTGTGTGTGTGTGTGTGTGTGTGTGTGTGTGTGTGTGGATGTCTGTTGTGTGTGTCTGTGGATGTTGTTTGGGTGGGTGTCAAAAGATATGCCATAGTAGTGTATCTATAAATAAGTAAGTGTGTATGACATTTAATATGTTTAAGTGTATTTTGATATATGAACATTTTTTACTTTGCTCTCATTTTAGTGTCATGTCTGAGGTGTTGGGATGTGCATTAGGGACTGAGGAACTGCCATGCATTCTCCTTTGTAAAATGATGTTTATTAAGTACAGTGATGTATGTGTGTGTGTGTGTGTGTGTGTGTGTGTGTGTGTGTTTGTGTTTGTGTTTGTGTTTGTGTGTTTGGTATTTGGTAATCCATACAGTGCCTTCAGTGCCATAAAACCAAATACCTTCCCAGATAGAAGTACATGTAAGTATGAGACAAGGCTTTGTATCTCTGTCTGAGTGAACATACTAGTGTGCCTGTGGGTGTGAGACAAGAACTCTCTCTTTGTGTGTCTGGGTGTCTGAGTGAGTGTAAGTGTACCTATAGCTCACCATTGTGTGTTGATGAATGTGTTTGTGTGGAGTGCATAGTGAAGTGAAATGTTGAAGCCCTTGACAGTTTGTTTGTCTCAATTTGTATGGCATGACAAGTAAACATTATTACAGCAGGAATCACAAGCTAACAAAGGAAACAAGAAAAAACATTGTTCGTCATTAGTTAGTTGAATTTTCTGTCAAGAAATAGTGATGAAGAGAGAAATGTGAAAGTGTGTGAAAAAGATTAGTTTGAGAATATTATTGTTTCTTGGTTCTTGTTCAGTTCTCTTATTGTATTGAAATGTTGTCAGTCAGTGGTACTTCTTGATGTGTTGTCTTGTGTTGGTCATTCTTCTTGAATTCTTGTGGTTTATTTGTGTAGATTTTGTCTCATACTCCCTTAGTTAATCTTCCTGATCTGTTCCATACTGATTTCTGTGCACTATGTGCTGGTGTGGGCCTTTCTGCTTTGATGCTGGGCCATGAATTCTTTCCTGTGAGTTGTCAAGTAGCTGTCAGATCACACTGTGGTCACTTTGGATAAGACAAGTTAAAGTAATAGGGAGATACTATACAATTGAGCCTAATCAATTTTGCATTCAGAAGTGCCAAATTTGATATATTTATACTGATGGGAGTTGTCTCAGGGATGATAGTTCTCCATTACATTTTTTTTTTGCCCAGTTCATCTATACCCAATGCAGTATGTAGGATGCATTGTTATACTCTGATATCGTTTAGCGTTGTAATGTGTTAGTTAATGTGGCAGGCAAAGAAGTTCTAAAAACACTGGGATGTGTGAGGCTTGAAGTTGCAATATATTACTTAGCATCACAGATTTGGATGCTTTAAAAGGAACTTGAGGCAGTGTATTTACTCAGAGTTAGGATGTTCAGTCAGAGGTGTGGAGTTAACATGAGGAGGAGGCAGCAGATTGATGTGACATGGTGTGGTGCTGAAACTATCATTCTGACTTACTCTTACACTGAATCTCCACTACATTAAAGTGGTTCTAGTTGAAGTGACAGTGTTTTCTAGGGATGTTTTAATAATTCTCATGACAGATTAGCAAGATTTCTATATTGCTACAGGAAAAATACTCTTGAGAACTTGGCTGATCATCTCTGTGGCCTTTGAAAGTAGTCATGGTGAGAAGGCAAAATGTTTCAGTTTGGGTGTCACTGGTGCATCAACACACTTTTTTTTTCACCTTTTTTGTTTTGTTTTAATGCTGCCACAAGGAGGAAGAGGAAGCCGCTCCCAGAACAAGATGAACACTAATGGAAAGAAACTTGGTATGTGATCTAATATCTCATTCCAAGGCTTGTTTTTTTATTTTTTATGATTTTGTATATATAATTTTGTCTTCAATATTTTTTTATATAATTTTGTCATGGCTAGTATCTGATAACTTTTCTTTATTTGCTCTTGCTTATTCTTTTGCATTTATGATATTTGATATGGAAGCATCAAAGAATGTGAATTTTTTTGGCTGATTACTGTGGAGGAAGTAGTGAGGAAAGAGCCGCCATACTTCAGCCTCCTGTCATGCCGTCATATTGTCTTGCCAGTCAACATTCCTTCCTTTCTTATATAATTTAATGTCTCTTTCTCAGCCTCTTGTCCTTATCACCACTTCTCATCTCATTGTTCTACTGCTCATATATACCATATTTCTTCCTGCTTTACTGCTTTACTGTCTCTTTACTCCTTCATGCAATTCTTTTACATTCTTCTGATCAATGTTTTGTCTCATTATCAGCTCGTTTTTTTTTTTTTTTTTTACCATCCTGCCCATGTGTATTTTTTTGTTATGTTACACTTGTCAGTACCTTTAACTGTTTCATTTACCTTTCCATATTACTCTCATGCATCTTTCTTTCCTTCATTACCTTTACATTTCTTTATCTTCTGCTACTCTTTTTTTCAATTACCTTTTTCACCATCTTCCTCCAACTTTCAGTTATACTTCTGTCTTTCATGACCATCTCATCTATTTTATTCTCTTGTATTTTCTCTCATTCATCAGCAACTTAACCATCCATACTACTTGTTCTCATGTCTCTCCTCATCATCATCTCTTCAGCCAGCTTTATCTCTGTTACTTACCGTAACCTCCTTATCTCTGTTACTCTCACCCATAATGCATCGGTCCACCTGTGCTGCCCCAGGGGAGTGGTATCTCCCGGAAGGCTTCCTTACCCAGTCTCTGGATCAAGACTCAGACAGTGAGGTCACTACTGGAGGCGCCAACATCACGGAGTCTCTGCAGGAGACATATCGTGACCGCCTCCTAGACGGGTTAGAATGTAATAATAGGAACTCTGGCTTATCCATACAGGAGGAGGAGGAAGATATCTTCTCAGAGACAAGACAAGAGATATTAAATCTTTTAGCAACAAAGTATGGATTTTACTTGGACCAGCAGGAGGAGGAGGAACAGCAGTTTGTGAGGGCTGCATTACAACTGCTCAAAACTGGAGTGCCCTTAGAGAATGAGGATTACTACAGTAAACCACCACCACCAGTAAGACAAAACACACTGGACCTGTCTGTCCTGAAGGATGACTCTGCCTCAGATGACAAGGTTGGTGAGGCGAGCGGATCAGAGGCAGAAGAGGACTTCCCAAAGAAAGGACTCCAGGCAAGGAGCAATACACTTACAGAGTTTAAAGATCTTCCTGGGTTACAAGAGGAGGAGCAGTGCACTCAGCCAGCATTCCTGGAGGAGCTGCAGGAAGGTCTGAGAAGGAGAGGACTCAAGTGGACACTTAGCACAGAGGAGGATTTGAGTCCAAGAAATGAAGAACAGAGTCAGACTGACACCTCAGAGAATGTTGTAGATACATCTCAGGAATCTGAAGTCATTGCTCCCTCTGAAGATGCTCCCTGTGAAGAAGAGAGTGGTGGACAAGGTGACTCCATAATGCATACACTTGCACACAACTTTCAGCTTTAGTGCAGTCATGACTTCCCTTTATTTTGGCTGTGTAGTGAGTAGAGTTCTTGGATTTGTAACTGAGGACTATAGTACCAGATATATTGGCATCTTATCTTGACAACATTTAGCAGATCATAGAGGAAGTTATTGCAGTTTTCAAGGGTGTTTGTGATTACAGTGGTAAACTTAGTTTAATTAGGATTTTTGTGTTATTAAAACAAAAACTCATGAGATTCCAACAAATAATCTCACTCTGGCCTTTTGAAATAGTCTTAATTATGAAACAGAGTATTTCAAAGTACAAGCCTGAAACTTTTTATACTATCAGTCATCAGAGAAAGGCTCTCATGAGAATCCAAGAAGTCATCCCTGTAAACTTTTGAAATACATTTAACCCTCGGCTATCGTGCCCAATTGGGGCCAAAATAGCCGCGCCATTGCCGAAAACGCGATAGCTGAATTGATCTTGGCGGAAAGGCAGTTTTGGCCAATGAGTGCTCAGATATTCCTTGATGTCATGGCTGGGTGCGCAATAGCAGGCATCTGAGATCGCGATAATGAAATTTTAGCAGCTTTTCATGGATGCGTGATAGCAATAGAACGCGATAGCTGAGGGTTGACTGTAGTCCCAACGAGAGAACAAGTCATTTCACAAAGGACAATCCTAAAACAAACATGTCTTGCATTAATTTTCAGCCGTAGATACAGGGTTCACTTCCAGGACAGTTATACTTAATTCTTGCATTTGTATGTGATTGCTTGCATTACATAGCATTTCCTACTGCCAGAACTGGTATTGGCTAGACCACTCTTGGCTGTAGATTGTGGTAGTGTATGAGGCTTGTCTGATGGCTAGAGCATACTTTTATCTTAATTTGCTTGGGGTATTTGTGGTCCTTGGCTTTCTGTGCTAGTTGTGGTGTTGTGGATGCAGTGTTTAAGGGTATTTTGAGTCTTATTTGGTTTGTAAAGAGGGTTATTCTGTTCTGGTGGGCTGGTGAGGTGTATTATATTACTGGGTTGAATTATGTGTGGTTAAAAAGTTATTGGAGGGTGAATGGTATTAAGCCAAATTGAAAGAATATATATGGTAGATGTGGTATCATTACTACTACCACTTTTAGTATTATTCTTTTATCACAGTTTCCATCATCATTATCACTGCATTGTCATTATTATCACCATTATTATCTTTACTATTAGCAGCATCAGCATCATTAAATCATTATCACTGATGTGGCAAGTTAAAAAGCCCAGCCGTTCCTTAGGCTTTACTCAACTATAAAACACAACGTGTACAGAGTGGGCAGCTGGAGTAGACTGACTCCATGAGCGAAATACGGAAATAATAGCGCTTATCATACGAGCCTTCGAGGCTTCGCAATTCATCCAGACGAAAACAATGAGACACTAGTTAGATACTAAGTTCACCTTAGACACTAACAATGAATCGCTTCTTAACATAAATACCATCACCACATTCTCCCCCTCTTTAAATAAAAAGTACATAACAGCGCGAGTAACATATAAAATATGAATTAGCAAATATTCCTAATAACCTAGCATATCAGGAACTTTCCTAATCCTGGTTTAACGTCTCAGGGTAGTGACATCAGTAGTGGCACTAGGCATGCAACTCGAATCCGGTGGTGATGATGTCGGGGTGAATTCTGCTTCAGGAGGGATTGTCTCAGACTCGCAGATAGTGGGAATCCTTTCTGTACTTGGGGTGTGAGCGGGCACCATTTGGTCGCTGGTGGTATCCCCTCCTGAGTGGGAGTCGAGGTGGCAGGTGCAGGAGCCAAATCTCTGGTAGAGATTGTAGTTTTCCTCCTATCAGGGTGACGTACCAGCGCGTAGTGAGGTGTAGCATTCTCCAGGTCAACATGATCTATTAGGGGATCTGATTTGGACTGTCTTACAAATCTCCTCAGTAAGACAGGCCCAGGTGAGGAAAGCCAGGATGGTAAGGAATACCCACTAGAAGATTTCCTGGAGAAAGCAAACAGTCTTTCATGAGAGGTTTGATTGGTGGCCGTGCTTAGGAGGGACCGGATGGAATGGAGTGCCCTACCTAGAACATGTTCCCACTGATGGTCAGGAAGTTTGAGAGATCGGAGAGCTAACCGCACCGTTCTCCAGATGGTACCAATCTCTCTCTCACATTGGCTATTGTCTTGGGGGTGGTAAGGAGTGGAGTGCGTCATAACAACACCGTGACTAGCAAGAAATTCAGAAATCTCACGAGACATGAATTGAGCAGCACGATCAGAATGTACAGCAGAGGGACAGCCAAAGATAGAGAATAGTTGGAGGAAGCAAGAGATAACTGTTTGAGTAGATATGTCAGGACATGGAAAAGCAAAAGGAAACCTAGAGTATTCATCTATCATTACAAGGAGGTATTTATTCTTGGTAGCTGAAGGCTTTGGGCCAGTGAAATCAATGGAAATACGATCAAAAGGCTGCATGGCACGGACGAGTTTACCTGGAGGTGGTCTAAAGAATCTAGGTTTAAGTTCTGAGCAAATGGTGCACTGAGAGCTTCACTTCGTCCAGGGAGAAAGGCAAGTTCTTTACTTTAACAAAATGGTACAACCTAGTAACTCCTGGATGACAGAGAGAGGCATGTATTTCTTCGAGCGAGTTTGACATATATGGAGAAGCAGCTGAGCATACACGAGACAGAGTGTCACAAGGGATATTATCAGAGCCGGGTCGATACTTTATATCATACTGATATTCACAGAGCTCAAGACACCATATGAGTATTTTGTCGTTCTTAATTTTAGATGAATGATGGGGACTAAAAATGAATGATACTGCTTGTGGGTCAGTCAAAATGATGAACTTTCTCCCAATAACAAAAAGTTTCTACTTACGTACTGCCTCAATCATCGCGGTAGCCTCCCTCTCTACAGCAAGTTGAAGTTTCTCAGGCTTAGTCAAAGTTCTAGAGAAGAAGGCAACAGGTCGCCCTTGCTGGGATAGAGTCGCTGCGATGGACACAGAGGAAGCATCAGTTTCGATCTGTAGTGGTAAATCTTCATCAAAAGCAGCCACTGAAGCCTCAGCAACTTCTCTTTTCAAGGACTCGAAACATTCCACTGCTTTTGAGTCTAGAGGGAAGAATTGGCTGTTAAGGAGTGGTTGAATACGCTTAGAATAGTTGTGAATCCAAATTGAATAATAGGAGAAAAGACCTAGTGCTCGTTTTAAAGATGAAGGATCGTTAGGCACTGGCATATCAGTTAGAGGTTTGATGCGATCTGGGTCAGGAGAGAGAGATCCATTAGAAATAAAGTACCCAAGGTAAGTAATTTCTCTCAACCCATGCAGACATTTCTTC
The DNA here is from genome assembly GCF_017591435.1 of Portunus trituberculatus. Lineage (NCBI taxonomy): Eukaryota > Metazoa > Arthropoda > Malacostraca > Decapoda > Portunidae > Portunus > Portunus trituberculatus. The sequence continues at coordinate 8,689,418 of NC_059264.1, read as the reverse complement.
ATATTTAAAGTGAGGTTATACTTTGAAGCTACCTCTTTAAAACGCTTGAGGTTGCAATCATGATCATCTTCATCTTCTCCACACACAATGACATCATCTATATATGCATAAGTGGCTACCAAACCATTATCTGCAATGATAGAGTTCATGACACACTGAAAAACAGCAACAGAGTTAGTTAATCCAAAGGGGACTCTTGTAAAGTGAAATAACTGACCGTCAGCCTCAAAAGCAGTGTACTGTTTTTCGTTCTCCCTGAGAGGAACCTGGTAGTACGCACTTTTCAGATCAAGTTTACTGTATACCCGGTACTTGGCCAGCTTATGAACTAAGTGGTGAATACGAGGTATGGGATAGGCGTCAAGTAGCGTGAAGCGATTTATAGTCTGTGAATAGTCGAACAACCATTTACCTTTCGTGCCGCTCATCTTTTGTTACCAACACTTGGGCTCTCCAGGGAGACTGGCTCTTTTCTATTATACCCTCTCGTAGCAAAGACTGCACTTCCTCATGAATGAAAGACTCATCTAGTTTAGAAAACTTCCTAGTACTTGTAAAGATAGGCCTAACATCAGAAGTCAGATTAGGGAACAGTGAAGGAGGATCTATGGTCATAGTGGCTACACCACATACAGTTAGCTTGGACAACGAACCGTTTAGAGAAAATTCCACAGCTTTGTGTTGAGCCATAAAGTCTTGACCTAAGATTATCGTAGACCAAAGTTGAGATAATACTGAAAGTTTATACGTAGTTTTAAGCAAACAAAACAGTGTCCCTGAGTGGTAGTTATCTGAGATCCAGCAAGTGTTATTATATGAGCTTTTGAAGTATACACAGGTATATCTAGACATTTTACTACATCAGGATGAATAAAGCTAATCGTGCTTCCACTATCAATAAAAGAGTTCACTTGAAGATCATTAACACTCACAGGTATAGTAGAGCTAGCGGCAGCTAAAACAGAAGTAGAGGCATCCGAGAGCGGGCGCAGACCCCTGACTGTGTAATCGTCATCCCGGCAGATCCCAGAGGGGCAGCAGAAGCGTAGGTGGTTGCTCTTGATTTTCCAGAACTGCTAGATCTGCAAACACTGACGAAGTGTCCCATCTTGCCGCACTTCTGGCACGACATGGCTCAGGCTGGACAGCGAAACCGTTGATGATGATTCCCACCGCAGAAGAAGCAGGTTCTGGGAAAGGAGACGACAGCACCAGTTTCCATGGTAGTTTACCACCAGCAACCAAATGATGCCCACCAGCGACCAAATGGTGCCCGCTCACACTCCAAGTACAGAAAGGATTCCCACTGTCCGCAAGTCTAAGACAATCCCTCCTGAAGCAGAATCCATCCTGACATCATCACCACCGGATTCGAGCTGCATGCCTAGTGCCACTACTGATGTCACTACCCTGAGACGTTAAACCAGGATTAGGAAAGTTCCTGATATGCTAGGTTATTAGGAATATTTGCTAATTCATATTTTATATGTTACTCGCGCTGTTATGTACTTTTATTTAAAGAGGGGGAGAATGTGGTGATGGTATTTATGTTAAGAAGCGGTTCATTGTTAGTGTCTAAGGTGAACTTAGTATCTAACTAGTGTCTCATTGTTTTCGTCTGGATGAATTGCGAAGCCTCGAAGGTTCGTATGATAAGTGTTATTATTTCTGTATTTCGCTCATGGAGTCAGTCTACTCCAGCTGCCCACTCTGTACACGTGTTTTATAGTTGAGTAAATTGATGTGGCAAGTGAAAAAGGCCAGCCGTTCCTTAGGCTTTACTCAACTATAAAACACAGCGTGTACAGAGTGGGCAGCTGGAGTAGACTGACTCCATGAGTGAAATACGGAAATAATAACACTTATCATACAAGCCTTCGAGGCTTTGCAATTCATCCAGATGAAAACAATGAGACACTAGTTAGATACTAAGTTCACCTTAGACACTAACAATGAATCGCTTCTTAACATAAATACTATCACCACAATCACCATCACGATAATTGTTACCATGTTTTCATCATTGCCTTTAGCACTTTCATTGCACCTTAGTTTTCATCACTCACCACCACTACCACCACCACTGCCATGGCAATTACCACAGTAAAGCTTACATATCTTCACCTGACCAGTACATTGTGTCCTGGTGGCACAGTGGTAAGCATGCACAGCATAGGAGGAGGTGCTGTTCAGATCCCTGACAGAGTGGGAGCCATGTACCTAGGCCTCCCTTCACACTGCAGCCTTTACTCAGTGGATAGGTACAGAGCTAGACAAACTGCCTCTCCTCATAGTATTAGTCCTGGCTTTTCTTTCTGTGTGTGTGTGTGGAGGGGGGGAGTGCTTTATCTGGGCCATCCCGTGTTGAACTGCTGACCTGGTTTATAGATAGATAGATTTATTAATGTTTTGTCTCTATTAGTAACTGTGAAAGGAGAGAGATGGAGGTAGTGTGTGAAAACCTCTTGTCAACAAGGGGCATAAGGAACTCATCACCATTCTGGAGTAGAAGATAGAGTGTGTGAAGTACCAAGATATGTAGATGCATTTCATTTTTAGATAAAGTTATTGTTTTGAAATCCTTGCACTTCAGATGCTTACAAAATTACCTTTTTATCTTCCATGCTGCAGCAAAGACTGACTGTGACAAAAGTAAGTTGTGAAGGACATCTGAGTGCATGCCTTTGTTGTGTGGTGGTTGTTTATTGCTGGGAGGTAGTGGTGACAAGAATATTTGAGACTCTTATGTTAAGCAAACTGTTGTGAAATTGAAGATTCGGACACATTGGCTACAGACATATTGAGACAACCAGTAAATAAAAGACAATGAATGACCTAATGTTTAGATTGTTACTGGATTCTTTTTGCTGATGAGATATGTCATCCTTGAAATATACTTGAAGAATATAGGATTATATTAGGACTGCTAAGGTTAGGTATGAAGTTGGTGAGTATTGTAAACCTGTCCAAAAATGTGTATGGATTTGACTTTTATATATTATGAAGTTCTTAGTATCAACACAAGTAAAAGAGAATGGTAAATGTACTCTTTAAGAAAGTCTCTTGAATTGATTAGGAAGACAAAATTAGCAAGACAAGATTAGTTCTCTTGTCATTCGTAGTAGATAGGAAATTATCATTGAATTGAGTGAAAGATTCAAAGTAGATAAGGAATTAACTACTGAAGATGAAATAAGAAAATGAATAGAGAAAATAAAGAAAGTGGACATGGAAAACAGAGAGAAAAAACTATAGATAACTTAAAACTGAAGAAACAGCATGACATTATACGTATTATATATATATATATATATATATATATATATATATATATATATATATATATATATATATATATATGGTGGGTGGGTGGTGTAAAGAAACTCAGGAGAGCAGGAGCACTTTTATTTTTCTTACGCCGCCCATAGGGCTTCTTCTTCCCTATGGGCTAAACGAAGAGAAATAAAGTGCTCCTGCTCTCCTGAGTTTCTTTACACCACCCACTCCACTATATATATATATATATATATATATATATATATATATATATATATATATATATATATATATATATATATATATATATATATATGAGAGAGAGAGAGAGAGAGAGAGAGAGAGAGAGAGAGAGAGAGAGGAAGCATATGTGTGAGCGTGTGTATGGGTGTGCATGTGTGTGAGTACAGTAGTTGCATGTTTACACGTATTATGGTCAGCTTTTTAACCAGAGAAGTAAATGATGAAAGACACATCAGGAGACAGTGCATGGCAGTCTCATCAGCAGTGTTGTGTTGGGGTGTGAGGCAGGAAGGAAGAGTGTGGTGACAAGAGAGCTTGCACTAAACCTAGAGAGGGAAGAGACAATTGGCCACAGAGAAATGTTTTAGGTCCAAAAGAAATAGGAAGAAATGACAGATAATTGACAGGAGAAGGATTGACTGACGTACAGAACTGTTAAAGTAAAGACTGACGAGAGAAGTCTCTTAGACTTAAAAGTCTAAGAGACAGAAGGGAAATTACAAGGACAGGCAAACCCCATGACTGCTATAGAGGAAGGGAAAAGAAGGAGGAAGGATAAACAGACACAACTGCACTGACAAAAGAAAACAAACATCACAACCTCAATAGAGAGTTCTAGCAGTGTAGAGATAAGATAAAGGGAATAACAGACCATGCTGAAAAAGAAGAAGACATCTTTAACAGAAAGACATAGAGATATAGAGACAAGGGGGAAAGATAAACAAACATGACTGTCCCTACAAAAGAACACAAACCCACATCCTTAACAGAAACAGTGAAAGATAGTGACTCTTTAACAACTTTAGAGGAAGAGTAGACTTGATAGTCAAACTTGGTAGTGGGAGAGGGAGGGACAAACAGACCTAACTACCTCTACTGAATACACAAACCACCACAGCCTTCTTTTGTATATGTGAGATGGGAAAACTGGGTAAAGACAACAAAAATTATTTAAACAAAATTGCCCACTGGGATGTAGAGAGGGACACTGACCTGAGTGGAACTTGAAGGGAAGGGAATAGTAGAGGATAAAGAAGACCTGACTTATAGAAGAAAAAAAAATGCCCTACAACCTCAAGACGTGGAGACTTAGAGACAGGAAGGGGAGGAAGGACAAAGAGGAAGGATGTGTACGAGTAGGCTAGCCAGACTTGACAGAGGGAGGGGGAGGGGCAGGTAGTGATCCTCAAGGCCCCACAGAGGATGAACAGCTGGACCACCTCCGCCGACGACTGGAGGAGACGGAGCGGGCCATGGAGCGGCTCATGAGTCAGATGGGCTCAGTGACGGACAAATTGACGGCAGCCAAGATCACCGAGGTCCTTTCTCAGGCTCAGTTCCAGGCCAAGATTCTCAAGGTCAGGAGGATTTTGTGTGTGTGAGTGTGTGTGTGTGTATGGACTTGTTTGTGTGTTGCCTGTGTTTGGTCTGCCCTGGAGTGTTGTATCTTGATGCTAACACACAGGCACACTTACACACATAACACATACACACACAGTCCCAGGGCAGACAGAGGAGGAGCCAGCCCAGACTTGCCCTGATGCATCACACCTGTATGTTCACCTTGCTTCACTCAGTCTGTGATACCAAGCACTTGTCCCTCATTCGCCAGAGGAGCTGTTAATTTTTAGAGATTTTGTTGAGTTTTTCTGTTTTCATGTCAAATTTATGTCAGTGGTCCTTATTTGATTTATTTTGTTTTGTTAGTTCTTTTAACCCTTCAACTGTTAATTGGTACATCTTTCTTTGATTACAAGCTACTCTTTGACATTTTTTCTTGTCCTACAGCTACTTTCAATCATTAAACTAGTTACAAATTCCAGTCTATTCTTTTTAATCCCCTTCTTTTTTTTATGATGCATATAAATATTTCACTTATTACTTCTAGTGCTGTTAACTGTTTCATGTCGCTGTGAAAGGGTTAACTGACAGATGAATCCAAATTAGGTTTGTCATGTATTATTGTCTTACTCAACTGCAGCCTCTCTCAGTAAGGTATGCAGTTACAACAAAAGATAACTTGTAATACTCCTATTTCAGTCAAATTCCCTAATACATTTTCAACTCAGAGATATTAAACACTCTCCTTAGATTCTTACACGACCAATAAAATGAAAATATTCCTCTAGAAACATTACCTTAGCCAGTTCCATTCCTGTCTTTTGGTGCTCTGTGTTTTTCTTTTATTGCTTAATTTTTAACAAGGTTTTTCATTCTGTGCTGGTGTTTGGCTTAACGATTGTGTGTGTGTGTGTGTGTGTGTGTGTGTGTGTGTGTGTGTGTGTGTGTGTGTGTGTGTGTGTGTGTGTGTGTGTGTGTGTGTGTGTGAAGTATCATTGAGGCAAGTTTGGGTCACAGCTCCTTCCTCAGTAGTGTTAAGTTATGTGTGTTTTTGAGTGTTTCTAACATAACTGTCCTCCTCCTCCTCCTCCTCCTCCTCCTCCTCCTCCTCCTCCTCCTCCTCCTCCTCCTCCTCCTCCTCCTCCTCCTCCTCCTCCTCCTCCTCCTCCTCCTCCCTCCTCCTCCTCCTCCTCCTCCTCCTCCTCCTCCTCCTCCTCCTCCTCCTCCTCCTCCTCCTCCTCCTCCTCCTCCTCCTCCTCCTCCCTCCCTCCTCCTCCTCCTCCTCCTCCTCCTCCTCCTCCTCCTCCTCCTCCTCCTCCTCCTCCTCCTCCTCCTCCTCCTCCTCCTCCTCCTCCTCCTCCAAAACCTCCTCCTCCTCCTCCTCCTCCTCCTCCTCCTCCTCCTCCTCCATTTCTGCCTCTTCCCTCTGCTTCAATATAAACTAATATCACAAAACTCAAAACATTCACACTAACTTTTTTTTTTTACACCATTGTCCTTTTTAAATCAAACATGAAATCTCTCTCTCTCTCTCTCTCTCTCTCTCTCTCTCTCTCTCTCTCTCTCTCTCTCTCTCTCTCTCTCTCTCTCTCTCTCTCTCTCTCTCTCTCTCTCTCTCTCTCTCTCTCTCTCTCTCTCTCTCTCTCTCTTAAACTAACAAATTTTTCCTCTTAATTTATAATACATCTCAATTATACATGCATAAAAAAAAACTAACATATATTCCTTCACAATTTATATGTACCTAATCACACACACACACACACACACACACACACACACACACACACACACACACACACACACACACACACACACACACACACACACACACACACACACACACACACACACACACAGTCTCCACAGCAATTTCTGGCATTTTAGCCGAGCTTGATCACTATTCTCACAGCTACAGTTCCTGCCCTAAGGAGGAGGAGGAAATGAGCAAAGTGACAGAGGAGGAGGAGGAGGAGGAGGGGGAGCAGAAGGAGGAGAAGGAGAAGGAGGGAGAAGAGGAAGAGAAGCAGCCAGAGGAGGAGGAGGAAGAGAAGGAGGAGGAATCAAAGAAGAGGAGGCAAAGGGGAGGGAGGAAGAATGTATCTCGCAGTGGAGGCCATTGTGTCTGCCCCTCAAACCCCAAAGTACAGGAGAATGCAAAGAATAACTCGTGTTTAAGAAATACATTGCGCTGTGGATGTGTAAATTCCTCCTCCTTCTCTCCATCTTCCCCTCTTTTCTCCTCCACCCCCTCCCCTTCCTCATCTGTCACCTGTACTTGCCCATCCTCCTCTTCCTCCGCCTTCTCCTCCTCGTATACTCCTGTACACCCAACACATCCCTATCCATCCTCTAATTTATCTTCCACATCTTACTCCTGCTCCTCTTCCTCTGCCCCCTCCTCTGCCCCCGTCTGTACATGCAACTCCTCTTACCTTCGCCAAGCCATTCCTCTTGGCTATGCTAAATTGTCTGTCGGAAATAACACACCATTCACAGACAACACCACTGAGGCCCCACAGCCTGCACAGAACCATACACCACACACACACTCACCACACACACACCCAAGCACTAATGCACAAGATTCACACCACACACAGCCTTCACAAAGCCAGTACCCTACCACTACCACCACCCATACTGCCACCACCACCACCACCTGCACCCTGCCCCCAACACTTCCCAAGGACCCATCCCCCACAGCCAGTAACCCTGCGAGCGCTTTAAGGCACTTCAGGGGGCAAGGAAGAGAAGGGAGAGAAAACTGCAACTCCCTTTCCTCCTCTTCCTCCTCTTCCTCCTCCTTCAGTAGTAAGAGAACTCCCTCCACTGCGAGATGCGTAAGTGTCCTCCCTCTCCTTTCCTCTCCATGCTTCTCCTCTTCCATTTATTTTTTTTTTATTGTCTCGTTTCCTTATGTTTCCATTTAGCTGCAGGTTTGGCTTCAGTCTGTGTGTTTTCTGATTCTCAATGTTCAGGCTGATGTTTGCATTGTGTTGTGTTGTGTGTTATTGTGTTCCTGTCTCTTACTGGGTGGCAGGTAAGCAGGCCACACCCAAGGCAAGCTGAACGGTGCCCAGACTCTCCTGTATGTTGCTTGAGAAGAGAAGCTTATGGTGGTGCAGGTTCAGGTTGTGTTGACATGTTTCTTAACTTTCCTGAAGATGACTTAGTAATCTTTTGTAGTTTAAAAGATGTTATTCTTTTTTTATTTATTTATTTATTTATTTTTTTTTTTATCATTTGGAGTTTAAAAGAAATAATAGGTTTGATTTTTTTTTTTATCTTCCTTATTAGAACAACTGGTTGGAGTTACTTAGAAACCTGGTAGTCATTTGAAATTAAGATGTTCCATATTTTAATCTAGATTTTTTTTTATTTTGAGATATTGCATATTTAGGTGTACAGGAAGCCCCCCCACTTGGCAAATTAACTAGTCTAGCAAAACTATCACCAAATGCGAATTTCACCAAGCATGAGTTCTTTATACCACATAAATTGCTTAAAAATTGCCTCAATCAGTCTTTGGTTATTGCCAAAGTCTCTTTTGACCCCTAAAATACCATCTTTTGAGCTGAAATGAAATCTTTCACCTTCACATATGAGAACACATGTACAAAACAGACCAATAAACAATAAATAAAGCTAATAAGACATGATATAAAGGATGTAACTCCGGTTTTTCCACCCGTTTCCCTCGTCCACTTTCATCCTAGCAGCCACCACCATTGTCCTTACCCCATCAGTACCACGTGTTGCGCTGGTAGAGGCCATGATGGCAGTAAATTGCCAGAATTCGTTCCCACGCTACCAGAACAGAGGGTAGCACAAAAAAAAATGGCTGAAGGGGACTCTCACACTGCGTTCTGATAGGTTTAGAGAGAGGTCTGACGTCACCAGGGAGCTACGTGGTTCGCGGCTCCCTGGTGACTGCCAAGTTTGAATTCAAATCGCCAAGCATGCACTCGGCCATCCTACCGCCAAAAGTGAATTTTGCCAAGCTGAGATTCACGAAGTGCGGGGGCTTACTGTACATATCTTAAATTTCCTGAAATTGAAGGATATTCTAGATTTCAATTTTTCAGGGAGTGACTTTTTTTTTTTTTTTTTAAATATTGCAGATGTTGGTTATTTTTTTTTTTTTTCTCAGCAAAGTCTTTTTTTTAGGAAGGCTTTTTAGGTATTCCACCAAAACCCATCAGAAAAAGATACAGATAACCAATGAACATGCAAATAATAAAACCAGAGTCAGCCTAGATTATTATTTTGCTACATTACAAACTGGAGCAAAAAACATTTCAGTGCGTGGTGACATTTAAGTCTGAGTAACAGTGTTCAGATTGTCTTGCCCTGGAGGCCTCTTCTCTACCCTTGCAGTGGATGTGTTGTACTGCATTCCTTGGCCAGCTGCTGTGGAAGTGTTGGCATGTTATCCTCACACACACACACACACACACACACACACACACACACACACACACACACACACACACACACACACACACACACACACACACACACACACACACACACACACACACACACAGATTCACCAAACTTACCTAGAAATGTGTTTTAAGGAAGTAAGGCTATGTACTAGTGCAAGATCCCGTCTCCATACAGTATAGAAAGGATTCTAAAGAAGTAAACTTCCATAAAAGTACGGCAATGGCTTTCGCTTTAAATGACATGAGAGGAGGTGCAGGGATCACTCTTTCAGGGGTTTATTGAAGATACAGACAAGGAACTGCAAGCAAAAATGCAGATTAGAAAAAATAACCTTATGGAGAGTAGTCTAAGTAATCTGATAGAGAGAGTGATCAACTTGGAAAAGAGGCAATGTGATTTGGAGAAAAGAAAACAAAATGCTGAAAATCCAGTGTGCCAAGCTAAAAAAGAAGATAGAAGGTAGATAGTTCTTAAAGAAATAGGAAAATGAAGTGATAGAAATAAAAGATGAACATCATAAATGGAAAAAGGAAAGAGAGGAAGAAAGTTTGTATTAAAGAAATCATGGAAACATAAATGAAAGAAAAGGTAGACCTAACCCAAGAGATAGTGAAGGTAATCAAACTAAAGGAATCAATGGTAAAGGATACAGTGGACAAGAAGAAAAAGAACCTATAAAATCAAAGAAGGAAAAGTAACAATAAAAGGTAGCAGAGAATTTGGTAAGAAGTGTTCAGGGAGAAAGTGAGAACTGGGTGAGTGAAATTGAGGAAGTACACAGACTAGGAAATTATACAGAGGGAGGAAGACCACTGAAAGTCATATTTAGAGCACAAACAACAGCGTCAGAGGTGATATCACATGCATGGAGACTGGACAAGTTAGAACAATACAAGAAATTATGGATAGAAAGGGACATGAGTAAGGAAGAGATGAATAAGATAAATGAATTTATAAGAGAAGTGAAGGAAAAAACAAGAACAGATCGGAGGAAGAGAAGAAAAAGTTCTGGAAAGTCAAGGACAAGAGGATGGAGAAGTGGTATATGACAAGGAAAGAACAAGTGGAGTCAGTAATGTAAGTAGAAGCATTAAAGGATCAGTAGCATATACAAACAAATGGAATAATATCAAGATTGCAGAAAGTTAATAATTACATTTAGATAAAGCAGCCAGACATCATTGGTATTACAGAATCTAAACTAAACGAGCCAGCAAAAAAATATAAATATTAGAAATGGAATTTACAATGTGTGGGTAAGATCTAAGAATAGTAAGAAAGGAGGAGGAGTGATGTTACTGACCAAGAAGAGTATAACAGTGGAAAATGTAGGGATGGGAGAAGGTATGGCAGAAGTAATTAAAATTAAGATAAAAGAAAAGGGAGAGTGAAAAAGTGATTATGCAGTACATAATTATGTACTACCAAAAACTAATACATGGAATCAAGATGAGTATAAAGAAATGTTGAGAGATACGGGCAATTGTTTAAAAGAATATTGCAAGAAAGTAGGAATGTAACAATTATGGGTGACTTCAACTGCAAGGAGGTATGCTGGAAAAACGACTATGCAAGGAGAAGAATTGTGGGGATATACACTACTAAACCTAATAATGATAACACTATGACACAGTGGATTGGGAAAAATACAAGAGTTGAGGAAATGAGGAGGCATTGAGGCTTGACTAAATATTTATGAAAGAGATTGACATCATCGAAGAAATAAATTATCAGTGCCCTTTAGGTTAAAGTGACCATCTATTACTGTAATTGACTTTAGCCTAGACAGTGGCTCAACAATAAACAGAAACAAATTTCACAAAAATGGAAGATATAATTACGGAAAGGCAGAAGTTGAGTAGAATCAATTATACGCAACACATAATGTATAAGGAAAGTGGGATATACATATGAACATTTATAATAAAGGGATTAACAGATTTGTTCCCACAATCAGAATCAGTGAGGGGGAGAGAAAGAAGACTGGTATAGCATAAGATGTAAATTAGTAAAAGTGAAAAAGGAAGCAGCATGGAATAGATGGAGAAAAAGATTGACATAATAATTGGGAAGAATTTAAGGTAGTAAGAAATGAAAATATCAAAATCCTAAGAGAGGAACAAAGGAACTATGAGACTGATATAGTTGACAAATGCAAAAATGAACCTAAACTCTTTTATAGATATACTAAAGGGGGGGGGAAATAAATAAAAAATAGCAGTAGATTAAAAATCAATAATGTCACATATGAGGATGCAAGATCTCAAGTGGAAATAATGAATAGGTGCTTTCAATCTGTGTTCACCAAAGAGAATAAGTTTGAAGGAGCAAGAACAGGCCACAACAATAAAGAAATGAGAAGACCCAAGTGGAAGTCAAAGAAATCAAGATGATTATGAAAATGTTGGATGTGAATAAGGTTCAAGGACTAGATGGGGGTGTCAAATTAGATACTGAGGGAATGTAATGACTTGCTGGCAGAGATATTACATAACATTATATGTTCTTTTAAGGAAGGAAAAGTCCCTCTAGACTGGAAAAGAGCCAATAGTGTACCAATTTTCAAGGGAGGGAACAAAGAAGAACCACTGAACTACAGACCAATGTCCCTAACAAGCGTGGTTGCGAAAATAATGGAAAAAATAGTTTAAAGACGGATGGATGCAACAACTTGAAGAGTTGCATACATAGACTGGACCACAATTTGTTTTCAGAAATGAAAGTTCTTGTGTCACAAACCTATTGAGTTTCTACAGTAGAGCAATAGATGTAATTCAGGAAAGGGACAGATGGGCAGACTCTGTCTACTTAGATCTAGAAAAGGCTTTTGATAAAGTACATCAGAGATTACTATGGAAAATAAAAAAAACATAGGTGGTTTACAGGGAAAAGTATTGGATTGCATAACAGACTTCTTAAAAGACAGAGAAATAAGAACAATGATAAAAGATGAAGAATCAAAATGGTGTAGAGTTATAAGTGGAGTTTTACAGGGAACAGTTCTGGCCACAGCAATGTTCATAGTGCATATTATTGATATGGTACAAAAGGTGGACAGTTATATAAGCTTATTTGCAGATGATACAAAGTTACAGAAACGAGTGGAAAATGATATGGATTGTGAAATGTTACAAAAAGTCTTGAGTAAGATACATGAGTGGAGCAAGAAATGGGAAATGGAATTTAATGCAAAAACGTGCAAAGTGATGGAACTAGGGAATAGCAAAAAAGACTGATAGGATATATGGGAGGGATAGAGATTCAGAAAGCAAAAACAAAAAAGACCTGGGTATTACAATAAATGACAATCTATCACCAGAAAAAAACAATATAGTTGGGAAACATGAGTTACTAAAAGAAAATAAATAATGAGCATTTACCTACATTTATGAAGAGATGAAAAAATTAATAGAATACATGATTCAACCTAAACTAGAATATGCTACACTTGTATGATAAATAATAAATAAAATAAATAATAATAAAAAAAAAAAGATATAAGGAAGATAGAAAGGATTCAAAGACCCAACCAAAATGGTTCCAAGTTTGAGACCAAACTTATGAGGACAGATTAAAAAGATTAAAACTTCCAATATTGCAACAGAGGAGAGAAAGAGGAAGACCTAATTGTTATATACAGGGCACGGAAGGGGATGGTACCAAGTTAACAAAGAGACTAAGAAATACAAGAGGACACAGCATGAAATTGAAGAAGACTGCATGTAAACACTTTAAACACTTTATTATATTTGTCTGTAATACACTTATAAGTTTATGGTACAGTAAATTTGGAAAACAAACAGCCCCTTTTTTAAGCACAAGCTTTTTGGGCACACTTAATACTGTATCTACTAAATACTGTAATACTTAACTAAGCTAAAACTAAAAATCAAAATGTAGAAGAGACATTAAGAAATATAGTTTTCTAAATAGAAGCATAGAAATATGGAACAATTTGAATGAAACAGTCATTCAGTCAAGAAATACAAATATTTGTGACTTTAAAACTAAACTTGACAACTATAGATATGGAGACAGGACAGCTTGAGCATAGCTCTTTTTTTCTGTAACTGTAAAACACAACTCTTGGAGAAAAATGACATACTTTGTGAGTGTCAGGCGTTCATGCACACACACACACACACACACACACACACACACACACACACACACACACACACACACACACACACACACACACACACACACACACACACACACACACACCACACACACACACACACACACACACACACACACACACACACACACACACACACACACACACACACACACACACACACACACACACACACACACAAAGATCAGACAATACACACACACACACACACACACACACACACACACACACACACACACACACACACACACACACACACACACACACACACACAGCCTTGAATTTATTGCTATATTGTTATGCTCCAAAAACTTATTGTAGATCCTGAGAGGAGCATTATAGATCATAGCTGTGTCTTATGCTTTGGTAAACTAGTATGCATGTTTTATTATTATTATTATTATTATTATTATTATTATTATTATAATCATCATTATTTTATTATTAGACAGGGGAAGTGTATTTCAGGTGGTATCTTTTGAGACACGCATATGACAGCTGGCTGATGATAAAGGTAGTGCATGTATGTATTAGCGCTGGTCTTCTTATTCTCTGATCTCATTACTCGTCCTTCTGCTTTCATTCTTTTGCTCAGTCCATGGATGTTGCCTCATGTGTGCAGGAAAGTGCCTGTCATGTAAGGAACTCTTGTGGTGGACTGCTCTGAATAATGTGTGTTGTCAGCTCTTTAACTCTGACTGCCAGTGATGCTTATCTGAGTAACCTATGGCAGTTTTAGGCTAGTGTTCAGAAATGCATGAGTCCCACATTCTGACTATTAGCAAGAGGCTTTACTTGATGTTATGCAGGTTTTCAAAGGAGTGTCAATGGTTATAGTGGTAGATTGGTAAGATTTTTACATTCTAAAGAGAAGAAACTTGAGAACCTGGTTAATCATCTCTGTAGCCTTTGAACATAGTCATGATGAGAGAGAGAGACCAGTTTCTGAATACTGGCCTTGTTACTAAGCATACATTAAATATGCACTGAAGGCTTTTTCTTAATGTTCAGTTTCCTCCTTTGCTGTGAGTGTTGACCTCTAAAATCATAATCTAAATTTCCATAAGAGAATTTAATTAAGCTAAGCCACAGCAGTCAGAGGGTCAAGCCAGAAGGGCCCAGCTTCATAACACTGCTGTTGCTGTTCCTTCTGACATGGGTTTATTAGAGAAATCAAAGGGAACTATTTTCTTTTTGTGATTTTGCTAAAGTTAGATACAGTGATGATGGTTAATGTTTATAACTTTTCTTAAGCTTTAAATTGATTTTCAATTCAGAAAACTTGCTATAAAAAAGATACTACTGATTAATAATAACTATAATAAAGATATAGATTAATATGTTCCCTGTGATTGCCAATGCAGCAAACTCGCTTGCACTGTGATAAAGATAAATTGTCGTCACATCAGTGCTGGTCAAGCCAGTGAAGTGAGAAGAGTGGAGTGTTGTCTGGGAGAACATCCAAACAAGCTGGCAACCTCAAAGTGTTTGCCCAATGGTGTGTTACATCGCATACCGTGAAAAATCTATTACTTCTCTGCGATATGACCCACCAGTGGGCATACATACTTTATTTATCGATATTCAGTGTGTCTCTATACTTACTATACTTTTCCTTTCCTAAATTTGTTTACATATTATTTTTGTGTCTTTGTTTTCATATTTAGAAAATGAATGTTACATGGTTTTATGGCCAACTTACTTCAACAGAAGAGAGAGAGAGAGAGAGAGAGAGAGAGAGAGAGAGAGAGAGAGAGAGAGAGAGAGAGAGAGAGAGAGAGAGAGAGAGAGAGAGAGAGATGAAATAAGAAAATACAGATGATATCAGGAAAATTTTGAAATTATGAAAAGATCAATAAATAAAATTATTAAACTTATCAAGGAAAATCCAGTTGTGATATCTCAGTTTGAATTATTTGTTATAGAAAAGTTTTATGTTCTGAAGAAAAAATGTAAGATAGTTTTCTTATATGTGTTAGAAAAAAAACATTCTAAATTTTTATAGCAGATAAATATTTTTTTCATTTGTTCTGTTTTATTTTTTTACTTATATTTATTTATATATTCAGTTCAAAAGGTCATCAATGGCAGCATTTTTTTTACAAATAGTCCAAATAATATCAGGAAAAAAAAAAAATTAATAAAATCATTGAAGCTATCAAAGAAAAACCCAATTGTGATACATGTTTCAATTATTTGTTATAGAAATATTCTTTTGAAGGAAAAAAAGTGCAAGATAATAGAGTTTTTACATGATTAAAAAGAAAATATGGAAACGACTATTTTTCAGATAATTTTTATGACGCTAAAAACAAAATAAGCTTCATATTTATCAGTCAGTGTTTATTATGCCCTCCTGCACATACTATTTATTGAAATTTTACTATATAATCACATTTCTATTAATAATATTATCAAAATGTGATATATGTGATAACTGTTGTATGACCCACCGGTGGGTTGTATCGCAGGGAATGTGTTAAGGTAAACATTTGGAAATTTTCATATGCTGTATTAGAATGGTATAAAAGATATAAAACCTGTACATGAGCTATAAAATGTTGTATTATAAAATAAAATAGAAAAAAAGTGAAAATAAGTTTTGGAGGGATATAGTATTTAAATTGTATTGAAAAAATGTAACAATATTCCCTCTATGTAATGTATATCCAGGGAACTTGCAATGAAGGAATTGCAGTTTTATGAAAGAACCCATGTAACACATTGCCTTTATCAAGATTTTCTTTGTATGTCGTCCTCCAAGATATTGGTGCTTGGAGACTCGGCTCTTGTGTCAGTTTTGCTGGGGAGTCAGGTGGTGTGTGGGGGTGTTGGGGGAGTGTTGGGTGATAGGTGAGGGAGTCAGGTGGTGTGGGGATGGTGGGTGATGAGTGAGGGAGTCAGGTGGTGTGTGTGGGGGTGGTGGGTGATGAGTGAGGGAGTCAGGTGGTGTGTGTGGGAGTGGTAGGTGATGAGTGAGGGAGTCAGGTGGTGTGTGGGGGTGTTGGGTGATAGGTGAGGGAGTCAGGTGGTGTGTGGAGGTGGTGGGTGATGAGTGAGGGAGTCAGGTAGGGTGTGTAGGAGTGTTGGGTGAGAAGTGATGGAGTCAGGTAGGGTGTGTGGGAGTGTTGGGTGACAAGTGAGGGAGTCAGGTAGGGTGTGTAGTAAAAGTGTTGGGTGAGAAGTGAGGGAGTCAGGTAGGGTGAGTGGGAGTGTTGGGTGACAAGTGAGGGAGTCAGGTGGTGTGTGTAGGTGTGTGGGAGTGTTGGATGACAAGTGAAGGAGTCAGGTAGTGTGTGAGGGTGTTGGGTGATGAATGAGGATCAGGACAGACCATGGGTCAAATTTATCTTGTTGGCCGTGTTGGTGTTTTTAGTTGAGGCACAGTTCAAACTCGTTGAGGTGGGACCTTCTAAATTGTGAATGGCAAAAAAGAGGTTCTTATGAATGCTGCAGCCTATAGAAATTATTATTGCCTTAAGTAGAATAATTCTGAGACAATTATCAAAATTTAAATATTGTAATAATCAAATTAGTTACAACCAAAAAATATTAGTATTTATTTTTAATGTAATGATTTTAAATCATCTTAATAATAGAATACCATGAATAAGGTATAGCAGATATACCCCTCTTTGTGTGAGGTTAATGTGTCCTGCAAATGATGTTCGCCAACATTAGACATTATAGCAATATGTAGTTACTTTGGAAAATTGCTCTTAAATTTTTTATGTATGGGAAAACTGTAAGGCCAGAGTTTTACAGGTTGTCAAAATTGAGTTTTAGTAAAGTAGTGCAAGCTATTGACTACCAAGGTATAGAGAGTTGTAGTAACAGTGTATGGTGTGCAGGCTTTGACTCAGCTGGTGTTTGTGTGTGGAATGAAGTTTGTTCAGGATGATACATGGATGTTGTATAGTGATTTTCACTGCTTTGTTTTCACTATTTGTTGGATTTTATTGTATTTGTGTGCATTGTTGATGAGTGTTCAGTTTGCATGTTTCTCTCTGTATGGTTGGCTTCTTACCACCTCAAATACAACTTGTCCCCTGCATTGTGTTATGTGTTGTTGGTATGATGGATCTGAAAGTTAAAGTTTTGCCAGCCTACTTGGTGAAAAATCAATGCCATTACTTTTATTATTACTAATATGAATAATGTAATTATGCTGAATATTGATTACTGCAGTACATATGTGTGCATGCATATATATATATATATATATATATATATATATATATATATATATATATATATATATATATATATATATATATATATATATATATATATATATATATATATATATATATATATATATATATATATATATATATATATATATATATATATATATATATATATATATATATATATATATATATATATATATATATATATATATATATATATATATATATATATATATATATATATATATATATATATATATATATATATATATATATATATATATATATATATTTTTTTTTTTTTTTTACTGTGAAAATAGTCATAGGAATATTTTTACCTATGGGTAGATTTAAGAAATTAGTGTGCTCGTACTGAATATTGAGTGTTGGTGTGTGGGAGGATTAGTGAGTGAGTGATGTGAGGGGTGAGGGGTTAGGGATCTATTTTCTTGGTAAAGTGTGTGACTCTATGTGTGTTCCTGCAGGAGGAGGTGAGTGAGATCACCAGTGAGGAGGACCCCAGTAGTGAGCAGTTCACCGCCACTCTCAGTGAGGACAACTCCCTCCCCACCTCCCTGCGCCACCACCTGCAGGAGCTACAGGTAGACCAGCTGTCCAGCTTTTCAGAAGCTCTTCTTGGGGAGGTTAAGCAGCTGCAGATGGGGGGAAGGGGTGGAGACATCCTGGGACTGAGGGACTCCACCTCAGAAGAGGAGGAGCCCTTGGAGGAGGACCAGGTTGTGGTGCCCGAGGTGAAGGTAGATGGTGTTCCCGTTATTTCCTCCCCCAGCGTTGTAGACACCTCCCCTCCCCCACCCTCTCCTCCACAGGCAGAGGTCAGCACCCCAGGTGAACCCCAGGGGGAGGCCCCTCTTGAAGGGAAAGCTTCCTCTGGGGTGAACCAGGATGGTGCTGCCCCAAAGGAGGGTCACACAGATGTTTCAGCACAGCAAGAGGAAGCCATCTCTGAAGGTGACAAGGCTGAGGCCCATGACATCGCACCACCACCACCCAAACACCCTCAGCCCCCCACCACACCTGCCGAGCCACAGGACACCCAGGACAAGCAAGCAAATGTCAAGACACCCGTGGCACCTGAACCTACCAAGGTCACTCCTGCCGGTAAGGAGGTCACCTTCAAATTGCCCTCAGAATCATCTTCCACCAGTGCCACAGGAAGTGAGGAAGGCCCCTCAGAGGCCACAGAGACAGGTGCAGATATTTCTGACTTTGTCTCCTTTGCAGAAGAAAACCACCAAGAAGAGGTATGTCAACCAGCCCAGGTAGTGGTGCAGGAAGATGTGCCAGAGGTGGTTTACAAAGCTGCAGATGCTCCTCAGGAGGTAGCTGTTGGCTCAGGCAGCAAGGGTATATCCACACAGACTCTGCCAGCTACCAGTGCTGAACACAGCACTCAGACAGAGAAGGAGAGGGAAATTGCTGTCATGGGACTGGACACATCGTTCAAGCGTGAGAAAGATGTCCCTTCTGTGCCGGCGGAGGTGCCTGAGATCCTCCTGGATGCCCTCCTGCCATCAGAGACACAGCTTCTGGTCAAGGACACCAAGGACACCAATGTGGAGATGGAGAGCAGCGAGGCTGGTGCTGTGCCCTGTATTGTCACCAGCCATGTCAGTCTGGCCATCCTGGGACTGGAAGGTGGCCAGCCAAGCATCCCCACCCCTGTACAAACGTCTTCCCCTTCCACCACTGACCCAAAGACTGTCACCACTACCTCCACTCCACACCAATCCCCACCACAGCCACCCACCACCATTCCAGAGCAGCCAGCCACCACTACTCCCGAACAGCCAGCCACCACCACCCCTGAACATCCAACCACCACCACTTCTGAACAGCCAGCCACTACCACAGTCACCACCACTCCAGAGCAGCCAGCAGTGATTGCTCCTCTCTTCACAGGTTCTACCCCAGTAGTCAGCACCATCACTGCTGCCCAGTTCACCAAAGAGATCACACCAGAGAGGACCCCTTTGATGAAGGAAACCCCAAAGGCTGAGGGGGATGCAGTGATGGTTGCTCCTCTCTTTACTGCCCCTGCTCCTGTTGTCAGCTCCATCACTGCTGCCCAATTCACTAAAGAGCGCACACCAGAGAGGACCCCTGTGATGAAGGAAACCCCCAAGGCTGAGGGGGATGCAGTGATGGTTGCTCCTCTCTTTACTGCCCCTGCTCCTGTTGTCAGCTCCATCACTGCTACCCAATTCACAAAGGAAGCCACGCCAGAGAGGACAGTCGTGACAAAAGAAACTCCAGATGATGAGAAAGACTCAACACCAGCCACTCCTGCTGCTCCATTCTATGCTACAGCACTTCCAGCCGTCAGCACTGTTACCGCAGCCCAGTTCATGAAGGAATCCACTCCAGAGCGAACACCAGTGATAAAGGAGACACCAAAAGCTGAGGGTGATGCTGTAATGGTTGCCCCACTCTTCACTGGCCCCACTCCAGTGGTGAGCACCATCACCGCCGCCCAGTTCATCAAGGAACCCACTCCTGAGAGAACACCAGTCATTAAGGAAACTCCCAAGGCCGAAGGCGATGCAGTGATGGTTGCCCCGCTCTTCACTGGCCCCTCCCCCATGATCAGCACCGTCACCGTTGACCAGTTCACCAAGGAGCGCACCCCAGAAAGAACTAAGGTGATCAAGGAAACACCAAAGGCAGAGGGTGACGCAGTGATGGTTGCTCCCTTCTTCAGCTCCCCGACTGCTGTGGTCACCACCCTCTCCGCCGACCAGTTCACCAAGGAACCGACCCCAGAGAGAACACCTGTGACGAAGGAAGTGTCAAATAACGACTCAGCATCATCAGCTTCCCCCGCTGCCCCACCTGCTGCCGCCGCCTCTGAGCCCACACCTCCCACCAAGACTGTGGGTGGGAAGGTGGTGGGGGAGCCTCCTGCCCCCGCTGCGGCCCCCCCTGCTGTGGAGGCCATGGCGGAGGCCATCGTGGCCTCCACCACTCGTGCTGCCTTGGATCAGTTGAATTCCTTGCAAGAGTCCTCCACGGCCTCCACGGATGAGTCGTCAGCCTCCACCGTCCAGGAGAGGGTGGAGGCTGCCCTTGCTGAGGCCGTGAGGGAGGAGGCACCCCCCCCAGCTGCCCCAGTAAGGCTGTGTGGCCGTCCTCCCTCTTCAGCCTCACTCAAACACTAAACCTGCCACTGCTGCCTTCCTTCCTCAGGCCACTGCATCCTCTCCTTGCTCAGTTCCTTAAGGCATCACCAGTAACTCTCTCTCTCTCTCTCTCTCTCTCTCTCTCTCTCTCTCTCTCTCTCTCTCTCTCTCTCTCTCTCTCTCTCTCTCTCTCTCTCTCTTTTCTCTTAATTACACACACACACACACACACACACACACACACACACACACACACACACACACACACACACACACACACACACACACACACACACACACTGTATTCACACACACACACACACACACACACACACACACACACACACACACACACACACATCAGTGCTTGCAGTGTTTCTACTGAATTTGCTGCACTGAAGTCACTGGTGATGTATTGGAAAATAGCACATGTGTGATTAAGGCTAGAAAGGTTTGTTGTTGTTGTCTGTCCTTCACTCAGCCACTCATGTTTTCCTTGCATTCATGAGGCCGTCTGTAGCCCGTGCTGTCGTGCCGCCAGGAACCATGTACTAGTGAAAACTGCTGCCACATTGTCCCATGTGGTCATGCTGAGGCACCAGGCATCATTTTCACCAATCTTTGGTGCTCAACACTTTTCTTGTATACATCAAGCTCAAGGGTCAGCCATGATGAAATGTCTGCATTAACAAAGATTTATGTAAAAAAAATCATCAAAAGGCACCTAGTAATACTAAGTGTGACACGTCTCACCACACTAAAATAAGTGTATTCACATAGAGACAGAGAGAAGGCATCAGTTGGGCAGTTATTCTATGCCATGATTGTATTCTTATTCTCTGTTTTCTGTTTTTTATTCAGTGGTGAACTTTGGTGTTCATCTCCTTCTCATAGTATCACTAGTTCTTTTTCTAAACTTGGTTAAACTCCAAACTGATTGCATCCAAGGCATCCACTCGACTCATAAAACAAATTAAACAAATTTAACAAAGTACAAGCTTATCCACCCCTTGGACTGCTGGCAAAGTCTGTAATTTTTTGTCATAGATCAATTGAATTTTTTTCATACACTTTTCTTTTTCTTTTTAATCCTACTTGTATAGATCAATTGAATTTTATTGTACATTATTTTCATAAACTTTTCGTTTTCTTTTTTAGTCTTACTTCTATGCCAGATTGAGATCCCTTCAAGGACTTGTCAGTATAATCTTTCTCATGTAGCATATTTATAACAATGTCAGAAATAAATTTTCTCGCCTGCCAAGTTCCCCTAATAACTTTTGCACTCCCAAGACATTCTTGCTGTAAATCCTTTGGCTTATTTCTTTTGGTCCCTTAACAAAATGGCTTGGCTTTCTCTTCAAAACTCCTTCAAGCTTTCTTTAACTGCTGCTCTCTGCTTAGAATAGAAAATTTGTAAACCTACAAACATATGCTCTAGAAAGGAAGTACAAATGGCTATGTAAGGTTCCACTGCTTTAAGTTATGGGATTAACTGTTATACAAGCAAAACATTGACCTCGTAGTGTAAGCATGTGAATCATTGTGAGAATTGTTGGAGAAATGGTGAACTTTGTTCCATGGTGAAAGTCAGCAGCTAATGGCAACATTGAGGCAACGGCAGTTTGTTATGTGTAATAATTGTCTTTTCAATTTTATGTCATCTAACTTCAACTAACATCAATGTTTAACAAATTTTACAATATGATGGAAATTTCATGACAGTCTTCAAATAACTTTCAAGTAGTCTTTAGGTTCACAGGACTCCTCATATGTTTTTTTTTTTAAGTCTTCAAATAACTTTCAAGTAGTCTTTAGGTTCACAGGACTCCTCATATGTTTTTTTTTTTAAATATACGTTTATATGTAGATTTTGAAAGATTTGAAATTTTGTTTAGATAGTTTGTTATGTGTGCAGGATTGTAGTTGGTAATTTTTCACCTAGGAAAAATCTGAAAGGATTTGTGCAGATTTATCAATCAGATACTTTTTGTGCTCTACATTTGAAAATAAGTGTATTTTCATGATAGTGTGCCTGGGTTCACTCTAAGGTTGCTGTTGAGAGAGTGAAGCAGATGTCTGTTAGTTAAGATAAGCCAGAGTTGTCCACTATACATTAGAGACATCTGTAAGTCAACAACCAGCCAGCCAACTGCTTCACACCAGCACACCTGAAGAGGTGCAGTGTGTGTGGTGGTGAATCAGAGCAGAGGTAGACTGTACATACCGACAGTAGACTGGATGTCTCTTTCAGTATCTTGTGGACAAATGCTTGTATTAGTATTTTGCATATATAACCATTGCCTTCAAGCAAGTTAGCTGAGCATTTTTTTTTTATTATTTAAGAACAGATGTATGAAAATACCTTTATAATTGGGTAGGGCATGTGCACACAAGTCAATCATTATCCAAAATTAAAAAATTAAACTAGAAAAGTTTGTGAAGCTATTTGTCATTTGAATTTTGTTAGATACAATATTTCAAATAACAAGTATGTTTCAGATAGGTCCAGAAATGAGCAAGTTAATGATGTTTTTACAGTTGATTCAGGCACAGCTTGGTTCCTTCTATTTTTTAAACGACTTTTATTCTGAAGAAATACTCACATTGTCTTTTCTTTCCCTTTGTGCTGCCTGGTTGGACAGAAGCCTAAGGAGAGTCCCGCCTCAAGCAAAGGCTCCAGCCCAGACATGGATGAGTATGAGGTCATAACTAAAGGTGAGTGAGGTTCAGCTCAGCCATGCACATTTCACACTTCAACTCCACCATACTTGTAGATTTAAAGGCTTTTCTTTCTGTAATGTGTTAACTTCTTGTATTTCCATTTCTATTTTTGTTAATTACTTTTAAAAATAGTTTAATAAAACTTAAAGGTCTAACAACCACAAGAAATAGGGATGAGCCAACCAAGACCATTGGACTGTTAACAGATGTGATTGTCAGTGTATTGTACCAGGTGTTACTGTTTCATTCATTGATATTGCCATTCCATGACACTTTAGCAAGATAACAACACTGTCTTTAGATAGCTTTGCTCATCACTGTTAAATCATGAGTGACTCATTCTAACTCTGGTTCTTAGACTATTCAAGAATAATCTGTAAATAGCCGATGAGTGGTTCAATAAAGAGAGCCTTAAGCTACTTGTGTGATATCTATGTGAACATAACATTTTTTTTGTGTGCTGTTATTTTTTTTCTTATTTATGTACCAGCATTAAGTTTGCACACTGAAACATAACACACACTCACATCATACAGTCTTGATGCCACAGGGCTGACATGATTTCTATTCGCGGTAAGTAGTTGAAGCTCACAACTACCTTCCCAGGAAACCAAGATGTTTTGATGCTTTTGCAACACTAACTGGCAATCTTCTATGCTCTCAGCACAGCTACCAGTGTGTGAGTCATCTCAGTTAGCTGTTCAGCTGATATAAAGAGAGCATGGTCTGTTGTCTGCTGTGCCAGACAAAGGCTAACTGTGCTACTATTCCTCTCACACTCTCAACATGGCTAAAATTACCATAAGCAAGGAGAAACATGAAGGAAATGTTTAAATTAAACAAGGCTGGCTGCAGTTCCCTCCCACCCTTCTCAAGCAGGAGGCTGAGCACAACACAGTGGTTGGTGCAGTGTTTCAAGGATGCTGGTGAGGTACTGCACTTGCTCCACTGACCAAGTCTGGCAGGCCTCATAAGACAACTCTGAAGACCAGAGCACTTACCTCCTGGCAGGTTGCTAAAGAACCAAGGTTGGCAACATGGAAAATCAAAAAGAAAAAAAAACTCACTAGGCCTACCAGACTTGAAAGAAACCATAAGAAAAAATATTAATAACTATTACACACATGTAGAACAAGAGAATAACTTTAGGAGGACTCTTTATCAAATCCCACTGAACATATTTAGCATGAGTTAGGGGTACTAGGGCCCTGTATATCACATATATAGGCCTATAAACAATGTTTTCTTCCCTATGTATGTTCATGAAATAATATTTCATAAATGGACCTTGTGGGTCTATCAGGTGTCACAGCCTTTATCTAGGAAGGAAAGAGCATTGTCAGCAAGGAGTTCGGCTGTCCTCTAAATCTGATGAGAAATAGACACTCGACTCAGATCCATAGACTTTGGAGCCAGGTGTGCATGAAAAATGGTGCTTTTTCAAAACCAATAACTCATGACTCCAGGTGGAGTCACATTCCCGTTTAAGGGTTGAGAGGAAACAAAATAATAGCATAGTTAGTCTTTGTCTGACACACTAGATGACAGAATATGCTTTCTCTATATTAGCTGAACAGAGAACTGAGGTGACTCACACTCTGGTGTTTGTGCTCTGGAGAACATAGAAGATTGCCAATTAGTATTCCAAAAGCATCAGAACAGTTTGCCTTTCAGAGAAGGTAGTTGAGCCTCAACCACTTACAGTGAAATGAAATGATGTCAGGCCTGAGCCATCCAGACTTTACATGCTTACAGTGTATTAACAATAACATCATAGATATTTTTTTTTTTAGCAATCATAAAAGCTAACAACATAGACAGCAGCAGCAGCATAAAGCTTCAACACTGTATTGTATTTCTTGCATTTCTGTTCCTGTCTTTCAGAAATCGCGAACCACCATTAACATTTCCATCTCTTGTAATTCCTATTCCCTTTTCCTGTTACCTTCCTATCATGACTCCTTATTCAATCTTCTTCTTCCTTTTTCTTCCCTTTTTTTCTTCTCTACTTCTTAAAATTGTGTGTGTGTGTGTGTGTGTGTGTGTGTGTGTGTGTGTGTGTGTGTGTGTGTGTGTGTGTGTGTGTGTGTGTGTGTGTGTGTGTGTGTGTGTGTGTGTGTGTGTGTGTGTGTGTGTAATTCACCTTGGTCGCCTGCTGGTCACCCAGCCAGTCTTCCCCATTATGGAGCGAGCTCAGAGCTCATAGACCAATCTTCGGGTAGGACTGAGACCACATCAACACACAACACACACCGGGAAAGCGAGGCCACAACCCCTTGAGTTACATCCCGTACCTATTTACTGCTAGGTGAACAGGGGCCACACATTAAGAGGCTTGCCCATTTGCTGCTTTCCGGGACTTGAACCCGGCTCTCTCGATTGTGACTCGAGCGTGCTAACCACTACACTACGCGGTATGTGTGTGTGTGTGTGTGTGTGTGTGTGTGTGTGTGTGTGTGTGTGTGTGTATTTACCTAATTGTATTTACCTAATTGTAACATACGGGAAAAGAGCTATGCTCGTGTTGTCCCGTCTCCATATCTATTAATGTCCAGCTTTTTCTTAAAATCATGAATATTCCTTGCGTTGACCACTTCCACGTCTAAACTATTCCATGCTTCCACCCTTCTATGAGGGAAGCTATATTTTTTCACATCTCTCCTATAAGTGGCCATTTTAGTTTTTCCCATGCCCTCTCGACATTCTTCCATTCCACATACACAGATCTTCCCTATCCATTTTTCCATGCCAATCATCACTCTGTATATTGCTATCAGGTCTCCCCTTTCTCTTCTGTTTTCCAGGGTTGGAAGTTGCATTCTTTTCAGTCTGTCTTCATAAGTCAAATCTCTTAAGTCAGGCACCATTTTCGTTGCAGCCCTCTGTACTTTCTCTAGTTTCCTTATGTGTTTCTTTAAGTTCGGAGCCCACTGTATTGTTGCATATTCAAGCCTCGGTCTTATCATTGCAGTAATTATTTTCTTCATCATTTCTTCATCTAGATATACGAACGCCACTCTTATGTTCCTCAATAAGTTCAATACTTCTCCAATTATTTTGTTTATATGTCTCTCTGGCGATAGGTCATTGGTAATTGTCACCCCAAGGTCTTTTTCTTCATGACTGGTTTTATGTCTTCATTTCCTATCTTGTACATACTCCTGATTCTTCTTTCACTCTTGCCAAACTCTATTTTCTTGCATTTTGTCGTGTTGAACTCCATTTGCCATGTACAGCTCCATTTCCATATTCTGTCCAAGTCTTCCTGGAGTAGTTCGCAATCTTTGTCACATCTCACTTTTCGTAACAATTTTGCATCGTCTGCAAATAGGCTCACATAACTGGACACCCCATCCACCATGTCATTTATGTAGACTGCGAACATTACTGGTGCCAACACTGATCCCTGTGGAACTCCACTCTCCACCAATCCCCATTCTGATGGTCTGTCCTTAATTATTGTTCTCATTTCTCTTCCTACCAAAAGTCTTCCATCCATTTTAGTAAACTGCCATGCACTCCTCCTACCATTTCAAGTTTCCAGATCAGTCTCTGGTGTGGTACCTTATCAAAGGCCTTTTTTAAATCCAGATATATTCCATCAGCCCAACCATCTCTTTCCTGTATTACATCTATCACCCTCGAATAGTAACATATCAGGTTTGTCGTGCATGAACGCCCTTTCCTAAAACCAAATTGACACTCACAAAGTATGTCATTTTTCTCCAAGAAGTCTGTCCATCTAGTCTTCACCACCCTCTCACACATCTTAGCTACCACACTTGTAAGTGACACTGGTCTATAGTTCAATGGGTCTCTCTTGTTACCTGATTTATAGATTGGGACAATGTTAGCTCTTTTCCAGTCTTGGGGCACTACGCCTTCCCTTAATGAGGCATCAATTACTTCACAAACTTTTTCTGCCAATTGCTCCCTGCATTCTCTTAAAATCCATCCTGATACCCCATCAGGTCCCACAGCTTTTCTCACTTCTAAACTCCCCATCATGTTCTTGATCTCCTCCACCGTTACTTGAAACTCCTTCATAATCCCTTTCTGTTCCATTACCAGTGGTTTGTCAAAAGCAGTCTCCTTTGTGAATACCTTCCGAAAGCATCCATTCATAGCCTCTGCCATTTCCCTGGGATCTTCACTGTATACTCCATTTACTTCTAAACTTTCAATACTTTCTCTATTTTTGATGTTGTTGTTCACATGTCTGTAAAAAAGCCTTGGTTGGTCTTTACATTTATCAATTATATCCTTTTCTTGTTTCTTTCTTTCTTCTCTTCTAATCAACACATATTCATTTCTTGCTCTTTTGTAACTTTCCCACTGCTTAATCCGTCTTTTCCTTCTCCACCTCTTCCATGCATCCTCTTTTCTTGTTCTAGCCTTTTCACATCTATCGTTAAACCAGTCCTGCTTTCCAACTTCTCTATGTTGTCTTATTGGTACAAATTTTTCTCACCTTCTTTGTATATTTTTATAAATTCCTTCCACTTTTCATTTGCTCCTTAGCACTCTTGAATTTCATCCAATTTGTCTCTTGAAAGAATTTCTTTAGGTTTCCAAAATCTGTCTTGGCATAATTCCATCTTCCCACTTTATATTCTTCATTTCTTCTAGATTTCTCTTCGTCTATCACCTTGAACTCCAAAACTGCATGATCACTCTTTGCTAAAGGGCACTCCACCCTCATCTCCTCAATGACCATTGGCTCTGTACTAAAGACCAAGTCCAGTCTTGACGATGCTCCCTCTCCTCCAAACCTAGTATCTTCTTTGACCCACTGAGTTAACACATTTTCCATTGCCAGTGTCAATAGTGTATTTCCCCATGTTGTCTCTGATCCTTCCATTGACCAGTCCTCCCAACACACCTCTTTACAATTAAAATCTCCCATCATTATAGTTCGTTCACAGCCACCCAACATTTCTTCCAGACATGTTCCTGTATCACTTATCATTTCTTCATATTCCTGTACTGACCATGCATTTGTCTTAGGTGGTACGTACACCACTATGTAGTGCCTCTTTTTTCCTTCATTAGTTTCTGCTCTGATCTTTAGCACTTCTGCCTTTCCCATACCTTTTTTCACTTGATCCACCTTTATATCTTTTTTAACCAGCAACATCACTCCTCCTCCCATCTTACCTACTCTATTTCTTTTCCAAACGTTATATTTCCCTTCTCCAACCTTCATCAGGTCTTCTCCCTCTCTCAGTTTTGTTTCAGTAAGACCCACAATATCTGGGTTCTTGTCCCTCAAGTAATCGTTGAGTTCTAAAATCCCCGATATCACTCCATTTATGTTGGAATACATTACATTTCGCTCATATGTAAGTTTCTTTAGTCCTTTCTTGCTGTACGTGTGTGTGTGTGTGTGTGTGTGTGTGTGTGTGTGTGTGTGTGTGTGTGTGTGTGTGTGTACTGTTGGATATAAAATGTCACACTTATGAAGTTTTGAATTCTGAAAAGCAAGGGTGAGCACTGGAAAGAAATTCCCTTCTGGAAACATAAATCCACAAAGTAAATGTTACCTTCCATGGTAGCAGACACAGTGAACCTCACAGTGAAATGTGAGATGTGTGGGAATGATGTCTGCCTGGGAGAGAGTTTGATTCTTTAATTTTCCACTTTCCCATGACATAAACAAAAATACAGATAGGGTATGAATCTACAGTGGTGTGATGAAAATACATAAGCAGCAAGTGAATTACCAATTTTTTTGTGAAAACAATTTGTATTCTACCATCAGATTTCTTTTGGCATTTCTTGCTGCTGCATATTTATCTTACACCAATGTAGATTAATACATGATATTTTGTACTTTTGTTAATTTTATGGAAAAGGACAACATTCAGGAACAGATTAACTTTCTCCCTGGAAGACAAACATTTGTACACTTTCTACAGGCAGGCTGTAGTACTTTCTGTGGTGCAACATCAGGTGCTGTCACTGCCTCACACCCAAGAGTTAGGGCGAAGTAAGGTCAGTCTTGCATATTACCATGGTCACACACCTTGTTCCTGGTGAAATGAGTCCCTCACTTACTCTGAAACTATCACTGCCACCCACAGTCCTGCTGTTTCCACTGAAACCAGTCATGCCAGAGCTGACACTACAGCTTTGAATAGCATGTTTGTAGTTGTATTTTTCAACTGCTTATTCATGTCTCCTACAGTGGTTTGTAACATGTACATTACTGGTTTTATAACTGAAATTTCAATGTCACCAGAGTCACAATTATGATTGTCATGTGCCCAACTTTAAATCATGCATCAGCACAGCACCAGACTCATAATGCATTGATTGCATCCCGCTAAATTTGTTCTGGGATCTATGTTACTTTCCTCTGTTATCTGTATATTTCTTACAATGATTTGTGATTTCCACATATTTCTGATGTTCATAGTTCAGAGAAATACTCCTGAAGTACATATATTCAAATATGTAATTACAGTTAAAGGTATGTAGCTAATATGACTGCTTCCCCCTCATTCTCTCTCTCTCTCTCTGGAACAAATTAAATTTGTAACTGTACATCCAGATATTACATATTATTGAGACAGGCAGGTGGTTGAACAAAGCAATTACAAACCCCTTTATGAATCAGCATTGTAGTGCAAGGGTTGTTGTGTCTGGTTGGAGTGGAAAGCGTCATGGTGGCTGGGCAGCTGTGACGACATCAAAAGAGGGCTGAGATTGTTTCCCTTGGGTTCCTCAATATGATGAGGATTAGATTCTCCCCTGAAAGATAAAGTAAAGAGATACTAACCTAAGATAAATGGTTAGATAGTAAGTATCACACAGAAGCAGTCTACCATGACCTTTGTTCCTAGCAAGGCAGCCTGCCCTTCATTAGACCCAAGGTCTACTATGACCTTCAAGGCACTACAGAGCTCTGGCAGTGGTGACTCAAAAATTTGTTGAGTGTGATTCAAATTTCCCATTCACTGTCAGATACTAGAGATGACTCAGGTACTTCACTAAATTCTCTGACCTACTAGTCTTTTTCATGTCTGTTAGTTTATGTATTTATTATTGAATTCTTGGACCTTTAGTGGTCTTTTTCATGTCTGTTAGTTCATGTATTTGTTATTGAACAAAAGTTCACCTGGAAGTCTCTGAAAGATTTTAATTTCTCTATATAGTGTACTGCATTCCGTCACAGCCACGAGTCATTAATGAACATAATGGAAACAAGATGGTAATTTTCTCAAGAATATTTTATATAAATTAGATGCATTCATAGACATGAGTGATGCTAACGAATGGCTGGCTTTAGTCTTAGTATAAAAGTTACTTGCTTTTTTCTATTGTTTAAATTCTTAAATTCAAGTAGTGATACAATTTTTTTCTAATGATTTTTGCCTTATAAATTACAATAGATATCGCCAGACTGTGCCTTATAAATTACAATAAATATTGCCAGACTGATCAAATGATAATGTGTAGCTTGTTTCTCGTCCATCTTCAAGAGTGTCTTTATGCTTACCCTTTTCCACACACAAGTCCTTTAGTGAGGTGATGATTTACTGATTATTGTTATCATGATTTTCTGACTTTTTAAGTATAGTGTTTTACTGCCAGGTCTTGTACATTTGTTTTCACTTTTTTTTTCACACCTCATGTGATTGTGTTTTAGTTATGGCGAGCATTTCTCTATAACAACCGTGAAATGCTTTCAATAGTTCAGGACTCATTTTACTTTACTTTTCTGATCATTAGATTAGGTAAGGAAGCCATGCCATTGTCATCACGGATGAATTTACTATCGAATGGGACCTCTCATTTCTTCTTTTATCTTTGTGCATTTCTGCTTCATATCTGTTAAGATTTCTCTCGTGCAGAAAATTTCCTCTGCATTCACAGCTTACTTGAATGAACTGACAAGACAAGCCTTGCAAGTTGTTTTGAGATTAATATGGTTTATATTTAGCAGTTTGTTTCTTATATGATGCAGGACATTTTATGTCATTGATAACTTTCAGTCTGCAAACAGTCATCCAGAATGGTACATTGATCTGTTCTTTGTTTTTGTAGGCTGTGATTATCATGTTCTTTGTGTGCAAATTTTTAATAACTTCTAAGTCCTGTGTGACTAAAGCTCACTGCTCACTGCTTGCAGGAATCAGGTGCCAGAAGTTATAGTGACATTATATGTATTAATTGTGAAATGTAACTTATCTTACAATTTTTTTTTGGAAAGTTAATTTCTGAGTTTGTTTTTTTTTCTTGCATATTCATGATGTTTTAAAGGCTGCTTTTGTTAAGATATTTATTTCTTTTTATTTTAATTAATTTTGTTTATTCTAAATTTGGAATTTCGTATTAATTATTTTTTGCTGAAAAAAAATTGTCTGTGGTCTCTTTTTATTCCCATTATCATTTCTTTCACTTTTACCTTCTCTTATCTGTCTGTCATCTTCAGTTCATATCTTGATTCTTTTTTCCCTTATTTATTATCCTGTTTACTTTCCATAAATTCTATATTCCCTAACTTCTCTTTTTTTTTCATCCTTTCCATCTATACCTCCCATTCTGTGTCCACACCTTGGTTTCTCGCTCCCTAATCCTTCACCACCGTCTTGTTCCTCTGTTACTGCCTCACATCTACCTCTTCGCGGCATTGGTGGTGCTTGTGCTGGCCGCCCTGACCCTTAAAGGCAAGAGTGTGGTATTAGTGCATTATCAGAGTGCAGTTTGAGCAGTCCCTCCACTTCAGTACTTTCCACAATACTATTCCATACTACCTAGATCTCCCCTTACAGCCCTGCCTCTAAAGCTGTACTCCCAAAAGGGCTTTTCTACCCCTTAGTTTGGCTTACTGAAGTCTTCCCTCCTCCCAGCTCATCCTCATCCCTTGACATGTTCAGAGTCACAAAGTGTCACTTTTCATAAACCAATAGTGGAATGCTAAGATTTGATCACTGAAGCAACAAAGGAAAAGTCGTGTTAATTAATACTGGGCTCCAAAATTTTGCATATGCTCTATTTCTTTCTCTCTTTCTCTCCTGCATATGCTCTATTTCTTTCCTAATATGTAATTTTCTGGTTAATTTTTTGTCAACTTTATTTATTTTTATTTTTATTTTTAGCAGTTGCATTTTTGGTTCTAAGATGTGATGGCAACATGTTCTAAAGGCAGCATTTTGAATTCTAGGGATAAAGTGTCATATTAAAGAAAAGCTTGTCTTTTCTTTAATATGGTTAAAAAGTTAATTATTTTTTATTTAAATTTACATTCATTACTTAAAAAGAAAAAGAAAAAAAAAATGGTGAACATATCTAAAATAAGGATATTTCTTTTACACCCATAATGTCATTGGTGACTTTGAGCATTGTTAGTTTGAAAAGTCCCTTCTAGTATAGGCTACAATGTGTGGTTATAGCAGTGAATCAGTTTCCATGAGATGCTGAACTAGTGGTGTAGCAATAAGGGATGTGCATGTGAATGACAGTGATATTGTGTGAGTCTGCCCTCCTGTTTGCACTCTGTGGACTCATGGATGGTTTTGCTGAGGGATGTGAACCAAGCAATGAACTAGCTCTGTGTATTTACCTAGTTGTATATTACAGAATTCGAGTGAGGTTCATAGTGACCTGTCCCCATATCTACATTTATCCAACTTTTCCTTAAATTTGTGGGCTTTTTCTCCTACTACAATTTCTTCATTCAGTCCATTCCAAATATCCATTGCCCTATGTGGAAAACTAAACTGTGTGTGTGTGTCAGTTGTATTATTTTGGTACATGGACTCTCAGTTGCTGATTTCTGGCTTTTGCAATGTCTTCTTACTATCAATCTGAAATGCTTTGCTTGAAGTCAGTGTTGGTGCTGTACATTATTATATTAAGTAAAGCCAATACTTTGTTCCATATAGTAATACCCATACCTACTGCTGGTTCACTGTGACCACAGTGCTCATGACAGGGAAGAGGTCATGCTTGGCATGCCAGCAACACAAGTACATACTGATCACTGATCACCACTGATCACATTGTTTATCAGGGATTCACCAAGAAATTGTTTACTGAGAAAAAGTGTGCCAAAACAGAAGTACTTACCTGGAGAATCCCAGCAAAGTTTTCTTTTGGTCTGAAGAGAATGATGACGAAGTAGATTCATTAGCCTAGAACTGCAGTATCATGTGTATGAGCTGTTGCCTTCAGGCTTCTGAGTAACCAGCAGTGGTGTGTCTCAAAACTTCCATATCTGTAGATGATATTCAACAAAGTTTGTACCTATTGGAAGTTTACATAATCTTAAGCTCTATCTAGTAGCTGTATAGTGTTTCAAGGAGACTGAGTGGAAATCATGCTTGGGTCTTTATGAGTAACCTACACTTCATGATGTTTTACTAAATCTTTATATTATTACCACCACCTGCACATCACTAGTACAGTGGTTAATTCTAAAAGTAACCCTTGAAAAGGTAAACATGTGGAGGTAAAGAAAGGTAAATATGTCTTCTTACTTGGGTAAAGAATGAGGATTGATATGCACCTGTCAGTGTGTCTGCCTCTGTGCTTCAAGGCAGTGCTGAGATGTAGTCAGTGGGGCAGTAATGAACACTGTTAGTTGGACAGACTCAATGGCAGCAAATGTGCAAATTGTGCATATAGATTTAATTGACAACCTTTCCATTCAATGCAAATCTAATTGAGTTTAACAAATCCTGCTTACAGTTTTTATAATGTAGAACTTGAGTAACTGAGATGGGAACAGTTGGTTATAAAAGGATGCAAATAGTGATTGACCAACAGGCGGATAGGCTTGGTTGGGCTGACAAAAAATCTCAAATTATTGTTCCACATGTCTACTCCAGGCAGGTAGGACACCATGACAAGCCTTTCTTCCTTCTTGTTATGTAGGTAACATTTCACTATTTCATTGATCATCTCTAACATACTGCAGGAAATAGACTAACCCAGTGTGAATCTAGAGGAGCACTCATAGCCAGAATGCAGCAGGTAGTGGAGTGTGCCAGCTCAGGATACCATACTCCGATAATCTCTGTCAATAATATTGTTATAATTAATTAACACTTGCCACATTCCAGATGACAGCACCACCACCACCACCACAACCTCCACCTCCACGCCCAGCCAAGATGCCACCAAAGCCTCTGCTGCCGCTGCCACTCCTGCCACTCAAAAGTCCGGCCCTCAGACTCAGACGCAGCCAACGCCCACTAAGCCACCCGCACCACTTAAGGTATCTCAGTCCAGCCACATGGGTGCTGAGGCAGGGAGTTCCTGAATTGACCAGAATGAAGGATGAAGACACAACCCTCTATCACAATATTGTTAGAATATTATGCACACTAAAACCTCTCTTATCAATACCCACTGAATTCAGACTGGATAAGTACTCTTCACCTATATGGAATGAATCTTCACCTATATGGAATTGAGTGTTTGTAGGTAATACTTTAGCATCATAAGCTAGCCATAACTTATTGCATATCATAAACTGTATCCTACTATACATTAAGTTTGTCTGTCAGTCAACAAAATACTTCTCATGAGTGTAAAGGAAGGGCTGGGTATGTGTTGGTATTAACTGCATGAGGTGTAAGACAAACTATGATAAAAGGACGCAACTGTTTGTTTTGTGACACAATGAAAGAAAACAACAAATTGAATCAACACATTGAATCAATCTACAGTTGCTGCTCTGCTCCTCTGAAGTCACAGTGCAACATTTATTGATATTGCAATTATTGTAATGTGTTCAGTATTCAAGTGGTGAAGATATAGCAAGGGAATGATTAAAGACAACACTGAGAAGTTAAACAAGTGCATCGAACTCTGACCTGCCTGGGCTTCCCTATACAGGCGATGGATTCAAAGTCTTGTGAGGCACTCTGCTGCTGTCTGGCACTACAGCAGAGCCAATCAGTCAAAGTCACATGAAATCTGAGTGTTGATGGATTCACTAAATAAACTATGGAACTTAAGAATGCTTATATTACAAGTGCTTGCTCTATAAGTAATGAGTAATGGTAGTCAAGATTTTGAGTTTACACAATATTAATAACACTGAAATATAAAATTAATGTTGTTTTCATGTCACACAGAGCGCGGCAGCTCCAGTCAAGGGTCAGGAGAAGAAAGAAGAGGAAGATGAGGAGGAGGAGGAGGAGGAAGAGGAGAGTGAAGAAGAAGAGGAGGAGGAGGAGGAGGAAGAGGAGAGTGATGAAGAAGAGGAAGTTGTAGTCAGAGTTATAAGAAAAGTAGTCCCTAAAAAGCAAGTGGAGGAAGAAGAGGAGTCAGAAGAAGAGGAAGAAGAGGAGTCAGAAGAAGAAGAAACAACAGAATCCGAAGTAGTGGTGAAGAAAGCACCAGTCACCACCAAACAAACGGTTGTCAAGACCATCACAAAGTCTGTTCCAGCAACACAAAAGAAACAGGAAGAGGAGGAAGAATCAGAGGAAGAGGAAGAGGAGGAGGAGGAGGAAGAGGAAGAGGAAGAAGAGGAAGAGGGGGAGGAGGAAGAGGAGGAAGAAGAGGAGACAGAGGAGGAGGAAGTCCCCAAAACCAAAACGACAAAGCCAAGCCAAAACCTTAAGAAGTAAATGGCTCCACAATGCAATACTTTTCCCTCTTAACACAAAAGGCTAGTGGTAGAATGAGATAACATTGAATTTGGAAGTATAAGTAGAATAAGCAAACCCAGACACATACATACACACATCAGTACTATAAAAAAGCCACCTTCTTTCCCTCTTCAGGAACTCAACCTTGGGAAATGTGTGATTATGTACAAGCAGACAGCGAGGCAATCTAATGAATATCCTATTGCTATTGTTGACGTCACAGACTTTGCCCAATAATTTTGCGACTATGAGGTGCAAGGATTTGGTAACCATTCACTTTGTACTGATTTAGTTAACTAAAAAAATCTTTCCTTTATGACTGATAGTTTTTGGAAAGTAATTGAGTGGAGAGTTCTTGTATCTTTTTATGGTATCAGTTTCATTCACATGTAAAAGAGAGAAAAAAGTACCATTAAGAGTGCTGTCACCAGTGGATTGGCTTATATATATCAGGTAGTGTTTCCGTGAAGATTTCTTGTATTTATCAAAACTCATTCTTTTTTTCCTGCTGCTCCAGTAACTCACTTCACATACTGTAAAGAAGTTTCTGGGTAAAAAGTAATGGTGATGGTTACAGTGGTGTATGTCCTGGCTCAAGTGCCCAGTAATTATATCCTGTTTTTACCAGTGTTAGAAATGGGATCTAATTCACTCGTCTCTGAGGGCAGAGGAAGTGGCTTTTTACCGCCCTGCCTACACCAACACTTCAGACTCTGTGTCATTAACAAAGTGTGTGTGCATGTGTTAGCCCTTTTACTGCTGTGGCTCTATGTTGACATTCAAAGATACTATAAAGCAAAGAGAATAGGAGGTTAATTTTGTCTTTTTGTGGTTACAGAATTATTTAAGAGACTGTAGTACAAAAATAAGTTTAAAAATGTGAATATGGTTAAATTTGTCTAGCTGTGAAAGGGTTGGAAGAGATACATGAGTATGTGTGACTGTTTTAAATCATTAAAGATTATTGAACAGTGTCACTTACTAATGCAGAATTCAGGTATAATATAAATTCAAACACACACACACACACACACACACACACACACACACACACACACACACACACACACACACACACACACACACACACACACACACACACACACACACACACACACACACACTGCAGTCATTGCTTATGCTCTTTCTCATCTTACTCTGGTGACTTACTTACCCTTGTGGTCTGTTTCAAAAGGAGTTCTGTAGTTTTATGTGTTACTTTCTTCAAGCAGGTAATCTTTGCATGAGACACAAGTAGTCATTCAACTTCTTGCACAGCGCTTCTCTAGATGAACTCTGTTAAAAGTAAAGAAAAAAATGCTCAGCTATGTAAGACAAACAGTCCTATTTCTCCTTCTGTTTCTGTGGCTGGATTATGGTTGAGCTTGACGAGAAATGGATTGAGGAGTGAACAATGAAATACTAGGATGGCTTTGTCCATTTGAGAGGATGCATATTTTTATACTCCTTGTTTATTTGTGCCAACATTAATCAGGTTTACCGAGAGACCAACAAAGCCATGCAGTGGACCTTACTGTTGACTAAAAAGTGCTATACTATTCACACTACTCATGTGCAAAGTCTTGAGGTTTGTTTCTCATGCAACATTTGACAGAAGTACTCTCAGTATATGCATGACAGATGAAGGGCTCCATTTTGTAGTTCATTGAGTGAGGAGATTAAGTAGTACTCCTTTATCCATAGACACCTTGTAGGAATTCTGTAGTTGTTAGAGATAACCTCATAGACAATAACAGCTCTGTGACATTACTAATATAACAGATTCCACACTCACTGCCTTAACCTTATTTAACTATAAAAACTGTAAGAAGTGAGGTACTTCTTATTCATCATCAGGAATCTTGATGTATGTTAATTTCCTCTGACCACCACCTACATAAATGTCAAACTTTATGGTTTTTTTCATCCATTTTGCTCCTTTAAATCAATCCATAATTGTGTCAATTAATAACAATGGATGAGGAGTGAAATGGAAAAAAAAAATTAAGCTTGTTCAGACACCTACACATACGCACAGACACACCAATGGTATAACTGTCTTCTTGAGGAAGAGAATAGGGTGTGTGGTTTGTGAAAGGTCTCACTTTATCCACAGATTAGAATATACAAACTAGGCTCTCAGTGGGAGGCTGAATCTGATCCTCAAGACCTTACATCTTACACTCTCACACACAATTTTCTTTCTCTCATAAATGCCTTGACAATAATGTAAAAGAAAGTTGTAGGCTGGTCACACTGTTTAAGTATAGTTATTTAAGTCATGTATTGACCAGGGTGATTCATGCATTTTTCAGATGATGGACTGTGTTTTTTCTAGTCATATGACAAGGAAATCATTGCTGTTTATTTCATCTCTGAACCTCAACTTCTGTAACCTTCACTGCAGTTCTTTATAGGCATATCTCACATATATTTTTAAGATTGCCAGCTTCATATCTCTCTGAGCAGATGAATGCTGCCTCCACTACAGTGTGTCTCAAGGACTTAGAGCATCACTGAAGCTGCGCATTCTCTGCTTTGACCCATTACCACCACATCCAAGGTGACCTGTAACATGTGTTACTCCTTCACACTACTGACCTGTCTCTTGTACAGTTTTCCTTCACTAACCGAGAATGAATGTACTGACTGCATTTTTAAGAAGTATTTTTTAGCTGTTGGTGAGTAGTAGGTGTGTTTACTTCTGTAATAATTATGTTGTTTATGGGCTTTGGGGATTGGCCAAGATTTGTGTAGGTCAGTCAGGCATGTCTGACTGTGTGCTATCAAACCATTGCTACATAGATGAAATTTATATTCCTGGCCAAAGTGAGGGTAGGTTACAGTGCTTTCCATGTGTGTGGGAGCTACAGAAGTTTCATTAGTTATATAATCGGCAGTGTTGTGACAGCCAAGCGTCTAACCTCCGGTGGCAAGCACTCAAGTTGATGTTTTTGTATATTGAAAGTCCAGCACCAGGGTGGGCAGTACATTGATGTGTATCTCTGTTATAGTGTTTCCCTTTGTACGGGAGTCCTGTAATTTACTCTTGTTATTTATATACATACATAGTATATATATCCTAAGAAAGGTATATACTGTTACTGGAATGTTATGGTGTCGAGTGTGCAATGGTTTGCTGTAGTGGAGGTGCTGAACACTTGAGGAATCTTTATCTCTATGTGAACTCCTTTTTAGCAGACTTTTTTTCTAGGCTGGAACGGAGATTATTCAGCAAAGTTAATGACTAGTAGTGTCAGTTACGGAGAGGATGAGTAAGAGGAAAACAAGCAACAGTTAGAAAGGAGACCACACAGTCCAGTGTCAACACAGGCAGTGATAAGAAACAAAGCAGGTGGTTAAAAGATATGATCCACATGTTTTATAGCTTCTGTCCTCACTGTGGAGGTCATTATGGGTAATAGATAATACTGAGCAGCAGGAGCCACATCTGACCTAAGACTGCCTTCCTCCTTCCCTCTACTTGTCCCAAGTGTCCAAGGCTGATGCGTGCAGTAGTGGTTGGTTGACCAGCAATATTAACTAGTTGTGATTACATTTATCCTAGTCAATATCTTCTAGTCATATTCCTGTGTTCACACAATGATTTGTGAGTCTCCATATTGGGTTAATAATAAAAACATAGATCTGAAAAATGCTGGTCTTGCTATCCCCAACTAGACTTCAACTGCAGATTGTTCTTTATATATTGAACCTGAACCATGTCCTGTAAAGTGTAGATAACAATTACCACTCACTTAGCATCTCTGGAATTTCCTTAAATTAACTTATTTATATTTTTAAGGTAGGGTTGCAACCATGTTAAAAATATGTCAAAGAGACCAAAAGTTGCATATGTAAACATGCACACTCCTTTAAATGCATCAAATAATCCACATTTGATTGCTGTATCATAGGCATCTATAAGACAACATTCTGAAACACTTCTGTGCCATATGTCCACTATGAGTTTCAAAGCTCTATATAGTTGAAGTTGCAAGACCAAGATTTCCACATTACAGTATTAGGAAAAGCATTCATGAAAAATCTGGCTAATCGTCACTGTGCATTTTGAAAACATTTAGTCGTGGTAAGAGAGCAAAATGTTTCAGAGGACCAGTCTTGAGTTAAGAAAGACAACTGTGACTGACACTTGGAAGAACTAGCAGAATGTTGTGATGATAGTTAGTGTAGGACATGTGGACTTTCTTTCTTAAGTCCTGGTCTGCTCTATCTAGTGACAACTATGTAAAGGGAGAGGTCAAGTGTCGCCTATAATTATATAAGCTGCAAGAACTCATTATGCCTACAAGTGACAGTCCCTGCATGAAATGCTAATCTATATTCCCCTATTATCCTCATTCATATTTTCATCTAGAATAGTATTCTTAAACACCTTGAGGCAATACTACTACTACTACTACTATTCAAAAGGCTTTAAATGAATTTACATGGGGATTTTAAGAGTATTTTTCAGGATTTTAGTGGCAGCACTAATAAACAACCTGCCTGGGAATATAGATGAAAATACATTCCTTTATATTGTGAGGCAAATTGAATGCATGAGACATCCTTGTTCTCTGGTTTATCAGCATGCATCATCACAGACTTACTATAAGCCATGCTGATTACTAAGTACTCGCTATCTCCTCCCCTATTGTCAAGGATGTCCCTGCAAGGAGAGAGGATAAGATGTCAAGGTTTGAAGATATGATGCTGATTTACATCATTCAGAGAGAGAGAGAGAGAGAGAGAGAGAGAGAGAGAGAGAGAGAGAGAGCAGCAAAGATTTCCATGATCACTATTTAGATTTGTTACAAGACAATCTACTCAGCTAAATGACAGACATATTTCCTTATTTTTAGAGATAAAATACCAGGCCAACAATATCATATGCAAACTATCATTTCAAATTACCAACACCAATGTCAAGGTAAACATTCATATTCTATTATATGGAGGAGGTAGTAGACACCTACCAAAATGATAATTTAGCCCCAGTGAGGTCTAATAGCACTAGTTAATGGGGTACTGTGAACTCTCCATTAAAGCTAGATGTGATCTCGCTGAATGCTTCCCTTTGTGTCTCACAACTCAAGGGGGTAGTCAGAGCCTGCTCTCTAAAGACAACTCTCCTACTTATCACAAAACTACATGCACTTGCCACACACACACCTTTTACTTAAAATTTAAAATAAAAAGATGGCGACTCCAAATCCAGCCTCAGAGTCCCCTTCTGGAGAGAGGACCAGAAATGTTCCTAGGTCAGACTGCTCTCTTGTTGACAACCCAAAATGTCTTGACACCTCTATCAACTTTATCTTCATTAACTTCTGCAACATTCATGGTCTTAGATCTAATTTTCAATCTGTAGAATACCACCTCTGTTCTACTAAACCTCATCTTTTCCTCACCGAAACATAGGTGTCTGAGGCAAGTGACAGTATCCCCTTCTCTGTTCTCTCCTACTTTCTCTATTCTCATTTTCGTTCCAAAGCTGGATGTTGTGTCTATGTGAGCAACGACTTAACTTGCTCTCATGCCCACGCTCTTGAATCTTTGAGTTTTCCACCATCTGACTTAGACTCAACAGTCACTCTGTAACTAAATTTATCTGTGCTGTCTATCTCTTCTCTAACTCTTCTGACTATAGTACATTCTTTGACTATTTAACTTCTATACTAGAACATATTCTTTCCCTCTACCCTTTCGCGGAGATCTAAATCCCTGGAGATTTCAATATTCACCACCAGCTTTGGCTTTTTTCTCCCTTCACTGACCATCCTGGTGAACTAGCCTTCAACTTTGCTATCCTCCATGACCTAGAGTAACTGGTGCAACACCCTACTCATATCCCTGACCGTCTTGGAGATACGCCCAACATTCTTGATCTTTTCCTTACCTCTAATCCTTCTGCTTATGCTGCTACCCTATCTTCACCATTGGGCCCCTCCGATCACAATCCCATTTCTGTTTCTTGCCCTATTTCTCCAATCTTTCCTCAGGATCCTCCAAAGTGGAGTTGCCTCTGACGTTTTACCTCTGCCAGATGGAGGGACCTTAGGATGTATTATGTTGATTTTCCCTGGAATGATTACTGTTTCCAAGTCAGAGACAAAGCTCTGTGTGCTGAAAGCATAATGAAGGTGATAGTGTCTGGCATGGAGGTGTTCATTCCTCATTCTTTTTCTCAACTTAAACCTTCTAAACCTTCAATGGTTTAACACAGCCTGTTCTCGTGCTATACATGATAGAGAGGTTGCCCACAAAAGATACTTGAGCCTTCCATCTCCTGAATCTCATGCACTTTATATTTCTGCCCAAAATCATGCTAAGTCTGTTCTTCAACTTGCCAAACACTCCTTCATAAATAGAAAATGTCAAAATCTTTCAAACTCTAACTACCCTCGTGACTTCTGGCATCTGGCCAAAAAACATCTCCAATAACTTTACTTCTTCATCTTTCCTTCCTTTATTTCATGCTGATGGCACCACTGCCATCTCATCTGTTTCTAAAGCTGAACTCTTCTCTCAAACCTTTGCTAAAAACTCCACCTTGAATGATTCTTTGCTTGTCCCTCCCTCTCCTCTTCCCTCTGACTATTTCATGTCTTAAATCAAAATTATTCATAATGATGTTTTCCATGCCCTCTCTGGCCTAAACCCTCTGAAGGCTTATGGAACTGATGGGATCTCTCCTATTGTTCTCCAAAACTCTGCTTCCGTGCTTGCACCTTGCCTGGTAAAACCCTTTCAACTATGCCTATCGACTTCTACCTTTCCTTCTTGCTGGAATTTTGCCTACATTCAGCCTGTTCCTAAAAAGGGTGTGCGACACTGGTAAGGCAGTCTACTTTCATTAACGAGAAAATATTATGTTTCTATTGTGGTGTACAGGCACAGACACACAACTCATGTGTATCGTGGTCTTAGATCAAATTTCAAATCTGTAGAACACCCCTCTCCTCTGCTAAACCTCATCTTTTCCTCACCAAAACATAGGTACGTGCCTGTGGCAACTGACAATAACCCCTCCTCTGTTCCCTCCTACTTTCTCTATCCTCATTTTCGTTCCAAAGCTGGATGTTGTATCTATGTGGGCAACAACTTAACTTGTTTTTATGCCCATGCTCTTGAATCTTCCAAGTTTTTCACCATACGGCTTCGACACAATAGTCACTTTTTAACTAAATTTATCTGTACTGTCTAACTCTCACCTAACTGCACTGATTATAGTAAATTTTTTCACTATTCAACTTCCAAAATGGGACACATTCTGTCTTTCTATCCTTTTGCAGAGATCTCTATCCTTTGAGATTTCAATGTTCACCACCAGCTTTGGCTTTCCTCTCCTTTCACTGACCATCCTGGTGAACTAGCCTTCAACTTTGCTATCCTCCATGACCTACAACATCCTACTCGTATTCCTGACCATCTTGGTCAGGAATACGAGTACTTCTAATCCTTTTGTTTATTCTGTTACCTCATATTCCCTGTTGGGCTCCTGCAATCACAACCTCATATCTGTATCTTGTTCTATTTCTTCAATCCTTCCTCAAGATCTCCCAAGGAGGAGGTAACTTTGGCATTTTGCCACTGCCAGTTGGGGGAACCTGAGAAGGTATGCTGATTTTCCCTGGAATGAATACTGTTTCTGTGTCAGAGACCCATCTCTTTGTATTGAATGTATAACAGAAATGATAATGTCTGGCATGGAGGCGTACATTCCTTATTCTTTTTCTCAATCTAAACCTTCTAAACCTTGGATTAACTCAGCCTGTTCTTGTGCTTTACATGATAGAGAGGTTGCCCACAGAAGATACTTGAACCTTCCATCACTTGAATCTCATGCACTTTATATTTCTGCCCGGAATCATGCCAAGTCTGTTCTTCAACTCATCAAACACTCCTTCGTAAATAGAAAATGTCAAAATCTTTCAAACTCTAACTCCCCTTGTGACTTTTGGCATCTGACCAAAAACATCAACAATAACTTTACCTCTTCATCTTTCCCTCCTTTATTACATTCTGATGGTACCACTGCCATCTCATCTGTTTCTAAATCTGAACTCTTCCCTCAAATCTTTGCTAAAAATTTCACCTTGGATGATTCAGGGCTTGTTCCTTCCTCTCTTCCTCCCTCTTACTATTTCATGCCATCAATTAAAATTTTTTGTAATAATGTTTTCCATGCCCTTGCTGGCCTAAACCCTCAGAAAGCTTATGGACCTGATGGAGTCCCTCTTGTTGTTCCAAAAAACTGTGTTTTCCGTGCTTGCCTTGCCTGGCCAAACTCTTTCAACTATGACTATCGACTTCAACCTTTCCTTATTGCTGGAAGTTTGCTTACATTCAGCCTGTTCCTATAAAGGGTGACCGTTCTAATCCCTCAAACTATCGTCCTATAGCTTTAATATCTTTGCTTGTCTAAAGTTTTTTAATCTATCCTCAATAGGAAGATTCTTAAACATCTGTCACTTCACAATCTTCTATCTGATCGCTAGTATGGCTTTCATCAGGGCCGCTCTACTGGTGATCTTCTCTCTTTTCTTACCGAGTCTTGGTCATCCTCTTTTAGGGATTTGGGTGAAACTTTTGCTGTCGCGTTAGACATATCAAAAGATTTTGATAGAATCTGCCACAAAACTTTGATTTCAAAACTTCTCTCCTACGGCTTCTATCCTTCTCACTGCACCTTTATCTTAAGTTTCCTCTCCAACTATTCTATTGCTGCTGTGATAGATGACCACTATTCTTCTAAATCTATCA
The DNA here is from genome assembly GCF_017591435.1 of Portunus trituberculatus. Taxonomy (NCBI): domain Eukaryota; kingdom Metazoa; phylum Arthropoda; class Malacostraca; order Decapoda; family Portunidae; genus Portunus; species Portunus trituberculatus. The sequence goes on along the minus strand of NC_059264.1, from coordinate 8,644,531 downwards.
ACAGTGGTGTTCATCAGGGTTCTGTTCTATCATCCACTCTTTCTATTATTCATTAATGATATTCTTAACCAAACTTCTTGCTCTATCCAGTCCTACACTGCTGATACCACCTAACACTTTTCCATGTCTTTTCAGGGACGTTCAACCCTTCAAGGAGTGAACAGGTCATGCATGTAAGCCACAGAATGCCCAACTTCTGATCTTTCTAAGACTTCGGATTCAATGCCTCAAAAAACTCATTTTCTCCATCTATCAACTTGACACAACCTTCCAGACAACTATCTCCTCTTCTTCAATGAAACTAAACTATCCCCTTTTCTACACTGACTATCCTCGGCCTATCCTTTGCTCATAATCTAAACTGGAAACTACATATCTCATCTCTTGACAAAACAGCTTCTATAAAGTTAGGCATTATGAGGTGTCTCCACCAGTTTTTCTTGTCTTCCCAACTGCTAACTCTGTATAATTACCTTATCCGCCCTTGTACAGCGTACTCTTCGCATGTTTGTTGGGGGGTTCCACTCACACAGCTTTATTAGATATGGCAGAATAAAAAGCTTTTCATCTCATCAATTACTCTACTCTAACTGACTGTTTTTAGCCTCTTTCTCACTGTTGGAATGGTATTGCATATCTTGCTATCTTTATCGCTAGTTTTCATGCTAACTGCTTTACTGATCTTGCTAACTGCATGGCTCCCTTCCTCCTGTGGCCTCTCTTTCTGGGGAGGAGACCAGAAATGTCCCCATGTCGGACTGCTCTCCCGGTGGTGACCCAAAATGTCTTGACACCTCCCTTGACTTTTTCTTCATTAACTTCTGCAACATTTGCAATCTTAGATCTGATTTTCAATCTGTAGTCCACCACCTCTCCTCTACTAAACCTTATCTTCTTTTCCTCACCGAAACACAGCTGTCTGAGGCAACTGACAGTATCCCCTTCTCTGTTCCCTCCTACTTATTCTATTCTCATTTTTGTTCCAAAGCTGGATGTTGCGTCTACATATGCAACGACAACTTGCTCTCATGCCCACACTCTTGAACCTTCCAAGTTTTCCATCATCTGGCTTCGACTCAATAGTCACTCTAACTAAATTCATCTGTGCTGTCTATCTCTCCTCTAACTCTTCTGACTATAGTAAATTCTTCAACTATTGAACTTCCAAAGTGGAGCACATTCTTTCCCTCTACCCTTTTGTAGTATTTCCATTCATGGAGGTTTCAATGTTCACCACTAGCTTTGGCTTTTCTCTCTCTTCACTGACCATCCTCGTGAACTTGCCTCCAACTTTGCTATCCTCCATGTCCTACAGCAACTGGTGCAACACCCTACTCTGACTGCCTTGGAGATACGCCCAAAATTCTTGATCTTTTCCTTACCTCTAATCCTTCTGCTTATGCTGTTACCCTATCTTCTCCATTGGGCTCCTCCAACCACAATCTCATTTCTGTATTTTGTCCTATCTCTCCTATTCCTCCTCAGGATCCTACAAAGTGGAGGTGCATCTGGCATTTTGCCTCTGCCCTGAGAACCTGAGGAAGTATTATGTTGATTTTCCCAGGAATGATTACTGTTTCTGTGTCAGAGACCCATCTCTTTGTGCTGAACGCATAACAGAGGTGATAATGTCTGGCATGGAGGCGTACATTCCTTATTCTTTTTCTCAACTTAAACCTTCTAAACCTTGGTTTAACACACCCTGTTCTTGTGTTATACATGATAGAGAGGTTACCCACAAAAGATACACACTTGAGGCTTCCATCTCCTGAATCTCATGCACTTTATATTTCTGCCCAGAATCATGCTAAGTCTGTTCTTCAACTTGCCAAACACTCTTTCCTAAATAGAAAATGTCAAAATCTTCTAAACTCCAACTCCTCTTGTGACTTCTGGCATCAGACCAAAACATTACTTTTTCAACTTTCCTGATGACTCCACTGTCATCTCATCTGTTTTTAACGCTGAACTTTTCTCTCAAACCTTTGCTAAAAACTACATCTTGGATGATTCTGGGCTTGTTCCTCTCTCTCCTCCTCCCTCTGACTATTTCATGCCGCAATTAAAGTTCTTCGTAATGATGTTTTCCATGCCCTTGCTGGCCTAAACTCTCAGAAGGCTTATGGACCTGATGGGGTCCATCCTATTGTTCTCAAAAACTGTGCTTCCATGCTTACACCTTGCCTGGCCAAACTCTTTCAAGTATGTCCATCGACTTCTACCTTTCCTTCTTGCTGAAAGTTTGCCTACATTCAGCCTGTTCCTAAAAAGGGTGACCGTTCTAATCCCTCAAACTACTGTCCTATACCTTTAATCTCTTGCTTGTCTAAAGTTTTTCAATCTATCCTGAATAGGAAGATTCTTAAACATCTGTCACCTCACAATTTTCTATCTGATTGCCAGTATGGCTTCCGTCAAGGTTGCTCTACTGGTGATGTTCTGGCATTACTGAGTCCTGATCATCCTCTTTTTAGAGATTTCAGTGAAACTTTTGCTGTGGTGTCTGACATATTAAAAGCTTTTGATAAAGTCTAGCATAAAGCTTTGATTTCAAAACTGCCCTCCTTCGATTTCTATTCTTCTCTCTGCAACTTCTATTGCAGCTGTGGTAGACGGCCACTGTTCTTTTCCTAAATCTATTAACAGTGGTGTTTCTCTAGGTTCTGTCTTGTCACCCATTCTCTTTCTATTATTCATTAATGATCATAACCAAACTTCTTGCCCTATCCACTCATATGCTGATGATAACATCCTACATCTTTCTACGTCCTTTCAGAGACGACCATACTCTTCAGGAAGTCATCAGATCACGCAGTCACGCCACAGAACGCCTGACTTCTTATCTTTCTAAGACTTCTGATTGGGGCAGAGAAAACTTAGCTGTGTTCAATGCCTCCAAAACTCAATTCCTTCATCTATCAACTCAACACAACCTTCCAGACAACTAACCCCTCTTCTTCAATGACTCCCAACTGTCTCCCTTTTCTACACTGAATATCCTGGCTCTGTCCTTTACTCATAATCTTAACTGGAAACTTTACATCTCATCTCCCGCTAAAACAACTTCTATGAAGTTAGGCGTTCTGCGGCGTCTCCGTCAGTTTTTCTCACTCCTCCAACTGCTAACTCTGTACAAGGGCGTTATCTGTCCTTGTATGGAGTACTCTTCGCATGTTTTGGGGGGTTTCCACTTATACAGCTTTATTAGACAAGGTGGAATCAAAAGCTTTTCATTTCATCAACTTCCCTCCTCTGACTGACTGTCTTTGGTCTCTCTCTTACCGCTGATATGTTGCATCTCTTTCTATTTTTTATCGCTATTTTCATGATAATTGCTCAATTGATCTTGCTAACTGCATGCCTCGATCCACTCCTCCTGCAGCCTCACTGCACAAGCCTTTCTTCTTCCTCTCACCCCTATTCTGTCCAACTCTCTAATACAAGAATTAACCCGTTTTCTCAATCATTTATACCTTTCACTGGTTAACTCTGAAACTCCTTTCCTGTTTCTGTATTTCCATCTTCCTTTGATTTGACTTATTTTAAGAGAGAGGTGTCAAGACATTTGTTCCTGAATTTTGGTTAACTCTTTTTTTTTTTTTTTTAGGAACTGGCAACATAGTGGGCCCTTTTTTTTTTTTCATATTTTGTTGCCCTTGGCCAGCTGTCCATCCTGCATAAAAGAAAAAAATTTTGTCCAACTCTCTAAAGCAAGAGTTAGCTAGTACTTGCAGTCTTTCCTACCTTTCCCTGGTAAACTCTGGAACTCCATGTCTGTATCTGTATTTCTAACTTCCTATGACTTGACCACATTCAAGGGGGAGATTTCAAGACATTTGTCACTATCCTTTGGCTAATTCTATCGGCTCTGTAAGGAGAATGGCAACTGAAGGGACTCTTTTTTTTGTTTGTTGCCTGTGGCCAGTCCTCCTCTATTACATAAAAAAATAATCTGACATCATGACTGGAGTTTGTGATGTCACATCAATAGAGGTTTGGAGCACCTTGAGCTGGTGGCAAGATCAACTCATCTTGAAGTCATGTTAATGTGCGCACGAAAACGCTTTTGATCAAGACGGCCACAAGTTGTAATGTAGCTATGACGTCAGTTCAAGACCACTTGACTGCAAAAATGTGGTTGATTAGTTTGCCACAATCTACAAGAAAACATTATAATGTCTTTACTTATGTTCATATATGATACACCAACAGATAGGTACACACATGTACATATACATGTCGTCTCCCTACTTATTAAGCAATTCTCCTACCTATATTTCAAACAAAAGTGACATCTGTCATCCTTTTTTTTTTTTTTCATGACATGACATTGGCTATAGCTACCTCTGACGTAGCCTGGATGGCCTGCCTGCCTTTTTCTCTCCCCATACACACCTCATCTTCCCCTCCCTCATGCTTCTCAAACCTCCTTCACCCACCCCATACCAAGTGTTGCTATTGAGAAATTATATGGCCAGGATTGGCAAGGAGTCAAGTGCTGGCATCTGTAGTTACATGCGAGTTTCTAAAGGAAAACACTACTTGCATACGCACCAAGCAGCATCACAATACAAAATACGTATGTACGTGTGTGATGTTACAACTAGCTCATTAATTCAGATAAACATCCCATCATTTCATATCTCTTAATTCAAATAAAGCTCGTGTTTGCTGTTGTCTTGACACAAAGATAACACCACTTTACTGTTCTGGGAAAGGGAAAAGGAAGGAGAAAGGTCGCAGGAAGTTATCAGCTCTCTCTCTCTCTCTCTCTGACATGAATCCTTAAGGTGGTGTCACACTAGAACTTTTTCCGTCGATTAATGCGATTTCCGTCGATTTTTCAACCTTCCACATGAACTTATCGCATGAATTTGTCAGACGATAGGGATCGTTTCCATCTGCAAATTTTCCGCCTTTGTTTACATACCAAGACCAAGACCACAAGACTTGCCGCGTCTCCTCAATCTGTTTCTACGTGCATTGGTTCTACCACTAACCATGAACGCATCCATGCACGCTTTTTGGCTTGTTTAGCTCTTCTAAGTTTCGTAATACACAGTATTACGTTCAGAGCAGCGTATCTTTGCCGCAGCATGGCCTCCATGTTTGTGTTTTCATTGTGTTGTCGGGAAGTGATGATGGAAAGTGACGACGAAACACCGTTTGTGTGTGACACACACACACACACACACACCGCGTAGCGTATAGTGGTTAGCACGCTCGACTCACAATCGAGAGGGCCTAGTTCGAGTTCCAGGAGCAGCGAGGCAAATGGGCAAGCCTCTTAATGTGTGGCCTCTGTTCACCTAGCACAGGATTCTCAACCTGGGGTACGTGAGAGGAATTTTGAGGGTACGTGGCAGGTTTCTCAAAATGCTTCAGTTTTCAATAGCTGCAAATTTGTTTGTAGTAGGTATACAATGTGGCCTACATGTGCTAGGCTGGATGTGTCCTTCACTGGAACCAGGACATGTTAACAACGTTAACAAGAAAACTCTTGGAGTTATATCACTTGAAAGAAAGCTCTCTTGGATTACAGTTGCCACACAACCTTGCAAACCTATAATATTTGTTCTGATTTATTATTTTATACGTTATTCACACACACAGTGACTTATCTATCACTGTTACTAGTTACACGTTGCAACTAGCTGCAAGCAACACTAGTTCACTGCCATAATGATCGAAAATTGACTTGATATAATTCTGTAGTCTTCTCTGACTAGCCAAGACATGGATGGAGAGGTAAACCAAAAATGTTCGTTACTGCTGTTTATTATTGTACACACAAGCGAGCGGAGATCTTACTCGCAGAAACAATCATTAAATACTCTATTCACCTCTCTCTTGGGGACCTACAAAAACAAACAGACCTAATGAACTCTCTCTTAAAACATAACGGCTGCCCCACAATATCCTTCCCACAACAGTACATAGAAAACAACAAACAACATTACCAACAAAAATACACCGAACAAATGGAAAAAACTCCTCCAACCACATCATTCCTACCACAGGATTCTTCCTCCTCTGGTGACACCAGTCCGAGCTCACCACCGGCCCTCCTTATTGCCGAAGAGACATCTGGGGAACCGCAGCCCCAGAAGCCCTCTCCACCGGAACCTGCTCCAAACACCGACACTAACAGCAACTCCACAAACACCACCACCAACAACAACGCCACCGCCACTAACAACACCACCACTAACAACACCAACACCACAAAAAACAACCCTTGATACAAAGCGACACCTCCTTGTTCCACCCCAACCCTCCCTCCTCTACACGTACCGCGTTAAGAGGAAGGAAAAACATATAAAGAAATATGATAACAATTATGCAATTAAACTGTCGCGTCTTCTGGAATAACAGACACCTTATCTCAGAAGCCATCCTATCTACCGATCCAGACATTGTTCTCCTCAACCACACTGGTCTTCCTCCTAAACCCCTCAAACATTACGGCTACAATACACGATACACGATAGGAACGCCTTATGACGGCGTAGCCGTCATGGTTAAAAACAACATAAAACACGTACACATAACCGACTGGCCATCAGAACACTTCCTTGCAACCAAAATTCACACTCAGCACGGGCAATTCCTAGTTGCCACAACATATGCAAGACCAAACACTGGACTTCCTCTGAACAGTTTAACTAACCTTTTCAACAACACAAACATACCAGTCTACGTTTTAGCTGACCTCAACGCCACACACACAGCCTTTCGTCACAACAGCAACAACAGACACGGACAAGAACTCCTCATGCTCACACAACTCAAACGCCTCCGGTTCCTTGGCCCAGATTTTCCTACCTGCTTCACCAATCATGGATCTGGCAGACCCGACCTCATCCTCTCCAACCGCCAGTCCTTACCCTTCCATCACCACATCTCCCACGGACCACCCTGTGGCTCAGACCACGTTCCCCTCATCCTTAAAATATCCTCCAACCCCATCTCTATTCCTTCCCTCCCCATCCCTGATTACCGATCCACTAACTGGGAACATTTCAAGGAAACACTTGCTGACATACATCAAACACCACATCTCGAGGGCTTACCACACACACAGATAGACAGGGCCCTTGAGCGACTTCACAACGACATCATAACATCAGCCGACAGACACATCCCAAAAAAACACCACAAAATCCACATTGACTTCAGACCCTCTATCAGAACACAGAGACTACAAATCTGTTACAAAACACGCTTTTTTCAAAACCACAGAGACACACACATCCTCCGCAGACACATCATAAACAGCTTGCTAGATGACCACAGCGCCCACTGGAGAACTATGGTCTCCCGTTTGGACGGAGCCCGCTGCCAAAACCCCATTCAGTTCTGGCACATGGTGCACAGGCTGAGGGATGCCAGCAGGAGAGATTCAGTATCTCCTAGTGGACGGCGTGCGCATCTCTGACCCAGCCCAGGTAGCCGACACATTCAAAACACACTGGCAAAACATCTTCCATCCTCACCCTCTCCCTGCCTACGGGCCCAGTGTCGAACACATCAACAACATCACAACACACGTACAACAACACTTAGAAAATACGCTGCCTCACAACACACCACAGCTAACACGCTTAGATCCAAACCACTATCTCACAACACCCTTTGAGGAGGAGGATGTCTCCAAGATGCTCAGGCACACCCCAAAACGGGCACCCGGGCCAACAGGTATAACCTGGCCAATGATCAAAAATCTTCCCCCAGAAATTATAACCAGTCTCACAAAAATTTTCAACGCCTCCCTTTCCTCCGGGTACTTCCCAAAACCATTCAAAATTTCTAACATAACACTCATCCCGAAGCCCGGCAAAAATTTACATCTCCCTGAAAATTATCGCCCCATAAGCTTGCTGGAAATACTCGGTAAATCTTTCGAGCGGTTAATTAATCAAAGGTTAAGATCATACCTCGAAAGCAACGAATTGCTGGGTCCCCAGCAATTCGGCTTTCGTAGTAATGCTTCAACCGAAGACGCCCTTAACAGTATTATCACGTATTTAGATGGAAACTCGCCCTATTATAAATCTGCACTAGTGACAAAAGACGTGAAAAAAGCTTTCGATACAGTCTGGCTCACAGGATTAAAATACAAAATTTGCAATAACTTTGATCTACCCCCCCTAACCCAAAAATCCTGTGCAGTTTCTTGGACGAGCGAGAAACTAGAATCAGACACCAGGGCGTCTTCTCCGCTTATTTCTCCCCCCAGGCCGGAGTCCCACAAGGCTCCGTCCTCTCTCCCACCCTCTACAACATGTATACCGCCGACCTACCCCGTCCCACCCACAATGATTCCTTAACAATTCAATATGCAGACGATGTAACACAATTGGCGCGCGCCAGAACGTTAGATCGCCTTACTGACAAAATTCAAGAAGAGTTAACAACCACAAGCTTATGGGAGCTAGAATGGCGCATTCACTCCCATCCAGAAAAATCTAAGGTTACCTACTTTAACACCAAATCCAAACAGCCCCGCCAAATTTCACTTTATAAAACTTTCCAAACCCTGTACCCATCCCAATAAGCAAAGTCAACATTGTCCTTGGCCTCACCATCGACAATCACCTTAGATTTCATACCCATATAAGTAAAAAAGTCGCCACTGCCTCAGGGGCCCTGAGCAACTTGGAACGTTTTCGCGACAGTACTTCTAAGCTGAAACTTCACCTTTATAAAGCTTTTATTCTTCCTCTAATAACATACTGCCCTCTTGCCTTGTCTCTCTCAGCCCCTTCCAATCTTCAAAAACTACAAAAGGTCCAGAACCGAGCAGTTCGTTTCGCACTTGGAACGAAGTGGTTCGACTTCCGGACCTCTTCATCTCTTCATGAGGAGTCCAACATCCTACCACTAAACATCACACTCTACAACAGAATAAACAAACAACTAAACACGTTTCCAGACAGACACACAGACACATACAACTTCCTGAAAAACCTTCCACGACCACACAGACGTCTACCCCACACCACCCTCCTTGACCCCACAGATGAACCTCCTGATCCTATCTACAGATAACGGACTCCTCTTCCCCTCTTTCATCATCTCTCATCTCACCTTTCTTTCACTCCCTCTTATTAACTAACTCCTACTCCTATCCATCCTCCCTATCACTTCTTCACTAACAAACCTTATTTTATTTTCTCTCCATCCATCCTCCTTTCACTTCCTTTCACACTCTCCTCTCACTTATCTTTACTACTAACAGTACCACTCCAGGTGTCAGAGTGGCATCACCCACACCCCATCACATGCCCCTTCCTACGGAGTGGGCCCGCGTGCCAACGCCTAGTGGTGTTTTCATATTTTTTGTCTTATGGCTTTGTATTCATCTTTTTGTTTTTATGCATTATTTTTCCGTCTCGCAGCCTAGGCTTTAAGGGGGCACCGGACCACCTCCAAGGGTCGGGGACAGCATTACCGCTCCTCCCAGTGACGGCACGGCATGGGGCCCCCGGCCGTCTGCATGACGTTCCGGTAGTGGCACCCCCTGTGTCTGTTACTGCGGAGCGGCCAGTACTGATGGAAGGTACTGTGAACGCACAAAATGCGGGAACATTTTCATCACCTCCACAGAGGTAGTTGGGAGCGGCCAATGCTGGGCGAATGACGAGAACAACCGCACCCCTCCCTCTGACGGCGCGGCAATGGGGCCCCCCGGCCGTCTACATGACGTTCCGGCAGCGGCACCCCCCCGCGTCTGTTATGGAGGGGCCAGTACTGATGGAAGGTACTGTGAACGCACAAAACGCGGGAACATTTTCATCACCTCCACAGAGGACGCGGAACTGTTCGGTCATCTCGCCGTCACGTCATCCACCCTCACAAAACAAACCATCTCCATCCAATTGACATTTTTAATCCTTTACTTATATCCATAGCAGGTTGATATCCCCAGAACAGGGTGATACTCCAGGACCGGACCACTCCCGGCGGACACCACCAAACACCAATATCCATTCATCACATGCATTTAATCACAAATAAAATATTCATAACCCCCCTCACCAACCTCGCTAATAAAGTTAAAACATATCCTACAACCCCAAAATCACCAATTCTACTACTATCCGTGGTTCGGAACCCACGTAAAACTGTAGGTCCCTCCGCTATACGGAAGTACTTCTCACCCCATCCTCTCTATGTGTCATCCTTTCCCCTCCTACTATCACGTACTTCACTCTTCCTGCTTCACGGTGTTTGTTGTTTGCACTGAAGACGAAAAGATTTGGCCGCCACTTCCGTGTGGGTGCGTCGCCCTCGTCCATGGCATTGGCGGTCCTCTGCTCTTGCGTGCTCGGTAGTAATGCGCTCTGCTTGGCTCCCCCTGGTCTGGTGCCGGCCTCCCTTGCCGCGTCCATCTCTTCCATAAAGAACTTCTATAATAGACGTAGCGCTCAGTAACCACAAAAGTCCATCTTGCGCCTGGGTCAAGCCCCAGTGACTTTACCCTCTTACTGAAGCTCCCTTCTTATCACCCATCTATTCTTCTTCTATCCCCACTTCCCCCTCCCCATCTTTCCTTTTCTGATTCTGTTCTGTTCTGTTCAGCGGAGATGAGTCGAGCGGTGTGCATATCACGAGGTTTCAGTGCTGACTGGAGAGTCCTCGGCTGAACATCCGGCCCGTGACCTCACACCGTCCAGCTGGAGTCAGGTCACTGCACCTGGCCTGGCTTAGAAGGGGATCGGCGTAGTGTGTGGAATCCTCGGGCCGTGCCCCACCTAGCCCAGCTGTTCTCAGGTAGTTCCACATCTGGGCCGGATTAGCGTGTAGTAGTAGTAGTAGTAGTAGTAGTAGTAGTAGTAGTACTAGTAGTGTGGTTCACTACAGTTCCTTTTTGGTAAATGTATTGCATGATATAGTATTTCCCTGTGAGGTACCAGTTCCTATCTACACTACCTCATAGAAACATACTAATATTAATTAAAAATTTGTCTGCTCCACATATATAACACAATTTAAATTTAATAAACTAAGTCAATAAACCATGCATTTATTGTTACCCTTCCTGACGCTGCATTGTGGGTACGTGATCAATACTGAAAGACTTCGAGGGGTATATACATAAGATTAAAAAGGTTGAGAACCCCTGACCTAGCAGTAAATAGGTACGGGATGTAACTCGAGGGGTTGTGGCCTCGCTTTCCCGGTGTGTGGAGTGTGTTGTGGGCTCAATCCTACCCGAAGATCGGTCTATGAGGTCTGAGCTCGGGGAAGAGCTGGGGAAGACTGGCTGGGTGACCAGCAGGTAACCGTGGTGAATTTTAGACACACACACACACACCCGATAGCTCAGTGGTTAGAGCGCTGGCTTCACAAGCCAGAGGACCGGGGTTCGATTCCCCGGCCGGGTGGAGATATTTGGGTGTGTCTCCTTTCACGTGTAATCCGTGTTCACCTATAGCAGTGAGTAGGTACGGGATGTAAATCGAGGAGTTGTGACCTTGTTGTCCCGGTGTGTGGTGTGTGCCTAGTCTCAGGCCTATCCGAAGATCGGAAATAATGAGCTCTGAGCTCGTTCCGTAGGGTAACGTCTGGCTGTCTCGTCAGAGACTGCAGCAGCAGATCAAACAGTGAAACACAATGAATTGACGCATTGAAAGGAGGAAGAGATGTTTGAACGTGTTTACAGTGCAGCTTCCCCTCGTCCTCGAGAAATACATATAACAGGAACAGACTTATTAAAGTCTGTTCCTATTGTTACTGGTGCATAACTATAGCTGCAGAAACTGCATGAATAATGTAAATATGTAAGTAAGACTATACAAGACCAAAAACTAATATTATTTTCAACTCAATACTCAAACGTTTATTTCTGCTCCTTATCTCTTCCACTTGTGATTTATAGCCATTACTGATCGAGTTTCGTTCCCATAATTCTACCTACTTAGCAGTTTAACAAGAATTCAACATCAACGGGAAAAAAACTAATGAATATATAAAAGAAAAATATGCAGCCTTTTTTTTATGGAGCCCTTGAAAATAAATATGAAAATATATAAAGTGTGGTTTCTTAATCACCAAAGTTTGTATATATATACATTTATGTCCGATTGACTCCAGATTAAAACAGCTTTCCTATCTCTTTACTTCTAGCATATGCCATATCTATTTTCTTTCTTTATCTTTATTATTATGACTACACTATTATTTTCATTGCAGGTGTCACTGATTAGAGCTGGCTTTAACGAAAAATTTTAAGGTCGGTCTTCACCCTTTCCTTCACATCCTCTTTCCATGTCCTTTTCTCCTTCCTATCTGTCACACTTTGCTCTTCTCTTTTTGTCAATGAAAATGATAACATAACAAAACAATTGAGAATGCAACTTATACTACAACAATAAATTAATAACTACCACAACCCCCACTTCTACTACTACTACTACGTTCACACATACAGGTCCTTAGACGTGTCTGCACCACCATGCTAATAGCTGGCAACAAGCTCGCTTCTGTACCGCGAGTCATCAAGCACCAGAGAAGGGTGGATTCCCAAGGCCATAATGACGTCAGTCATGGCAAGACTTCTGCCTGGGATTTACAAAAGATCCTCTACTGGGGGAAATACCGTACGTTCAAATACTCACTGGTCTATTTTTCTGAACGCTCTGTTTTCTCATGCGAACTGTTTCTCTGAAATACTCAGATGAGGTTCAGAAGGTTTTCTTTATTATTTATGCAGAATTCCTGTTGAACTACCACTATAATCATGAAAAAAAATTCACCGGTCTATATTCTGCACGCTTTGATACCTCACTTGGACTTTTCTTTTAGATTACAGAGTTCTTCATTCTAGTTCTCATTGCAGTTTTACCAGTGATGTTGAATTCTTATAAAATGACTACATTCCTGGAAGCAACGCACTACCAATCGCATAATATTCTCCCACACTGTTCTTTCATGTGAATAAATTATTGTTTTCTCGGACTACGGGTGTTCATTCTGGTTCTCATGGAAGTTTTTACTGCTGGTGATGATTCTTGTTAAAATAAAATAACACTAGAATCCTAAAAACGACACATGGTCTACATTTCTACATAACTACTCTGCTCTCTCATAGAAACAAGCTTCTGAGACCATAAATATCTATTTCTTATATATATATATATATATATATATATATATATATATATATATATATATATAATTATCAATGATCTTTTTTTTATTTAGAAGATGGCAAAGGCTTGGTAAAACCACTTCTAGAATAATGAAAACATTCCTAAATACCCAAATAAAGCCCATTACAATTAGCTAAACTAGATATTAGATATACACAGACCAGGAAAACTGTAAATTTCAATCCTTAAAGTAAAGCTGACTAAGATTCAAGTCACAGTCATGCAATAATAATTTAGTGTAACAAAGATGTAATGTTCGATATGCAACACACACACACACACACTGAAGTGAGAGGGGAGTTGTACACGCTGCAGCGTTCTATGCACAAAGAGACTGACGTCAAGCAGAGTTATCATGGCCCTATACACAAAGCCACACATCACACTCATTTACAGTCATGTTACCTGCCTCTATTTTCACCGAATGCCCGTGATAATCATTATACGACGGTGTTCCTGGAAAGCTAGCACGTCGCACGACTAAGATATCCTTCTCTTTAAATTCGAAGCCAATGTCGATCTTTACATAAGAAGAAAAATAAAATAAATAAAAGTGCGTCATTGCTGGAGTCAGTGACGTTGCAATTCTGTCTCCTCACAAAGACTTCTTTTTTTTTCCACTATTTCCACTTTACAGACAAGAATCTCCTATCTTTCTCCGACTCTAATAAAGGTATTAAAATGGTTGTATAAAGATATCATGGCAACTCTTCATATTACAGCAGGAAATAAAAAAAGGAAAACACAATACATATTACAGCAGGAAAAATAAGGAAAACACAATAAACATGAATTTAATTTTTTATTTGCATCTGTCATTGTAGAGAAAGCGATTAAGCTACCGTGTCACTGCCTACCTATACTACACTTGTCCATGTAAAACCTTAATTATTGTGCCTGTCTGATAGAAAAAAAAAAAAAAGATAAAAAAGTGAATTCAAGATGATCGCACGAATTCTACTCTTAAACAAAGCACGTGAGGCGAGGAGACTGACATGTAGCTATTACCCCTTGCCATTAGAGTAGGTACCCACTATACGCACGTCACTTACTGTAGCTACATGATGGAATAAAGTAAAAAAAAAATAAAATAAAATCCAGGCATTCCACTCTTTTAGATAATCGATGCACGTGAGGGGAATGTCACGCAGTTCCTGGTAAGCAAGGATTGATTAGTTCGTGGAAGACAAGCCGTTGCGAAACCCTTACGATAAAGGCTCGCTAGACAGCATGGACATTATCAGACGATGACAACATTGACACTTATTCATCCGTGGAACTAGGTGATGTTCGATTCTCGAGGGAATAGATACACGCCACTGCTATGTATAGTACCGTAATTGGTCTGCTCTTTGTATATGTTCATGTTCGCTAAAGTAAATGCAATCAATCTGTATACCAATAGGCAATCCTATAAACGCGGTGGCACTACAGTACACGAGCACCATTCACACTCATACCGTCGGCCCATGTTGTGAAAAGGACAGTTTTGTGAGAGAGAGAGAGAGAGAGAGAGAGAGAGAGAGAGAGAGAGAGAGAGAGAGAGAGAGAAACACTGGCAGAGATAAAAAGGAGTTTTGTAGCCATCCCCCGAAGTTCAGAAATACTCGAGTAAGATTAGATTAGATCCATAATCACCAGAACCATCATAAGCAAGCATGAACATAGCTTGACATAACCTTGTTTAAGCCTTGTTCACCCATCAACAACGCACTCCATTGAAGCTTATCTATATTTACGGATGAACGAAGTGCGGGCTTTGGTAAATAAAGCTGCGTTTTTTAATGCCCCTACGGCTAGACCTCGCCTTAAGGCAGGCTTAAGCAAAACCTGGGACAATGGAAAACGGGCCTGCTAGACCTTCGATCACGTGACCAGTCACCAGCTGACAGATGACAACAATAAAGATGGCAGACGAACAGGAAGTGCAAGATATGCTGCAGCTTTGTAACTTATCTTTCCTACATAACATAACATAACATAAATAATAGGATAGCAAAGGGCCACCAGGGCCCATCTATGTTATCCTGTATCAGTCGCACAGCGACCTCGTCATCAGTACTTAAAGTTACACTTACAAGTACACAATACATTATATACTAATTCTAAATATTTGGCCCATTAACAGGGCTAAGTCCTGCAGCGAAATCCTCTACAATTTGTGGTCCCCATACATGGGGATCATGTCTTGTTTAACTATAGTAAATTTCTTATAAAAACTATCATGCAGCGCTATACATAATTATAAATCTAATAAATTTAAGTGCTTATCTAATCTGTTTTTAAACATTGTCAAACTAGTGCTATTTACAACCGTCTCTGGCAATGCATTCCAGAAGTCTACCACCCTATGACTAAAGAAATATTTTCTTATATCTAACCTGCAGCCTTGCTTTCTAATCTTCCTGCCATGATTTGTAGTCCTACTTCCCTCCTCTAAGGTAAAGAAAGATCTCACATCTATGTAGTTTGTATCTGAGAACATTTTAAATATCCCCTCTTATACATCTCTCAAATGAAAACATGTTTAATGCCTTTAATCTATCTCTATACTCCAGGCGCTTCAAAGCTGGTATCATCCTAGTTGCTATCTTTCCTCCCTGCATCAACAGTCCAGTCCATCATGTTTCCAGACTTGCCAGAGATACCAGAAGATACTGAAACAGCATTCAGTTTGGTGCAGAACTATCAACAGCAGCTAATGGAGCATTCATTCGTCATGTCTTATTTGTTTATTTACATGTGACGTCACAACTGGCTAGCGGAAAGTCGAGCCTGCTCTGCAGCTGGCTTGAGTTTGGCCGGCCCTGCCTTAAGGCGGGCTACGCTCTGGCTCAAGTTTGGGGACATGAAAGAACACAAAATGACGTCAGCCTTAAGCCAGGCTTAAGGCTGCCTTAAGCGTGGACTATCAAAAACGCGCCTTAAGATCTGCGTGGTGAAATAGATTAAACAAGTGACGCACGCACGCACGCACGCACGCACGCACACACACACACACACACACACACACACACACACACACACACACACACCAATACCACGAAATGAAAGTAGCTAGCTTAATTTATCTTATCTTTCAGGAAAACAAAGAATGGATCTGCGGATGTGAAGCTTTGTTGCACGAGATCTTTTCTCGGGATGTGATAGGCTGTAAACACACACACACACACACACACACACACACACACACACGAACTTGAAACCTCATGTGCTCGGTTACCCCACGAATATGTGTTCGCTTCATTCCTGCAGTCACATAATTTATTCAGCGCACAAGTTCCACGATGACACGGGTTAACAAATGACCAGTGATCATTCACCAACAGCAGCAAAAATTTCTTTCACGAATTTAATAACTTTGTGGCCCGCCTTTATAATCATTTTAGGAAAAAAAAAAAAAATAGCTTGCACATAGAAAAAGAGAATGCAAAGTTGATTTTGTCTTCTCTAAGCATTGCAGGCGTCGTCTCAAACATGTTGGCAAATATGGGTTAAAATTGGCACGCAGTGAAAATTAACGTTAGACGAGAAGCGTCACTTGCTATAGCTTCATCGCAGAAAAAACTGGACATTAGTAGCTCACGTAGACAAGATGAAAGAGGTTTCTGGTAACTATTGATAAGGCTGCACGTTTGCTCATACGTCCCACCTCACGCCGCCATTCGCTAGTCTCTCCCAGTGACTCACTCACTTCAGATACAGGATAGGACGCTCTGCTGCGGTGCCGTCCACCCCCAAACTCGCTCAACAAGCCAGTGATTGTTTCGCCACTGATACCAACGTGTGTAGGATTATTGGGCGTGGGTAATAACTTGCAGGAATAAGGAAACAACGCAATAAGCAATAAAAAAA
The DNA here is from genome assembly GCF_017591435.1 of Portunus trituberculatus. Taxonomy (NCBI): domain Eukaryota; kingdom Metazoa; phylum Arthropoda; class Malacostraca; order Decapoda; family Portunidae; genus Portunus; species Portunus trituberculatus. The sequence continues at coordinate 8,627,519 of NC_059264.1, read as the reverse complement.
GTAAGTTTCATTTCATAAGACTTGTAATCTCTCTCTCTCTCTCTCTCTCTCTCTCTCTCTCTCTCTCTCTCTCTGTTATAAGGCAATATATTCCACTTGACTTTGTAACACGAGTATATGTCTTTTTAACTCTTCTCTGTACCCGCACCACCCTCCTTTGTTGTATTTATTTATTAATTCAACCATAAATGTATCAGTCAATCTCTGTACCCGCACACAGCACTAAATAGGTTCAGTAGCACCAAGGTTCAGAAGGGTCCTCAAGCAAAAAAATTGTATAGGACCCTCGATCAGGACATGCGACTGTGCGATATTTAAATAAATACTATTCAGGGAGACCCTTCAGGATATTTAAGACACCTGTATGCAGTGAATGTGAAATAGGTTGAAACTCGTGGGGCCCTTGTTTTCTTGGTCAAGTTGGGGTCCCAAGCAAATGCTTGGTTTACCAGACGGTTAACGCCTCTAACTTTGTAAGGTGCAACTTGTGCACTAAATGTAGCGCCGTTAACTTCGTGATATATGTTCTGTACTTAAGTGTAAATCACACTCTACTGATGCTGTCGTGTCGCATTAATTGGTACCTTGAGTCCTGGACAAGGCAAGCGCACATGACTCAGCGACATACCAACTAGAGCGTCAGCGCAACCAATCTTTTTTCCCCCAAAATATCCCCAAATTTTGGCTCCTGAATCCTGATTGATAATATAAGCTATTCCATTTCCGTCGCAAATTAATATGTTTCAAGTTATGTATATTCATATTTGTACAGGACCTGGTCCAGCCATACGTTTACCCCAAAGACAGCTTCCCACCTTTCATCCAAGTCCAACGAAGCTGAAAAATAAAAACTATTATCTAATTTCTATGTATGATTTACCATCTAAATCTTCATGGCACGGTATACTAGTCTTTTAAGGCCAAACATGGTAAACGGCCTCGAAACATGGGCATAAGACGAAAAATAAGGAGCGTAACTCTGGCGTTCCTATGTATTTTCAATGGGCGGCTGCAGGGTAATGTTTTAGGAGAAGGGGGGGGAGGGGGTAGGGGCAGCAGCGGACCAATGCAGCATCAGCTTCGACTTCTGTGACGTCATATACCGCCTTCCATTATTCAACGTTCTTGGGATAAACCATTTAACATAACGGACTTCAGTTTTTCTGTAATCTTCAGACTTGATTTTTCATTCACTCCTTTTCTCCATTCCATTCCGGTTTTCACTACTCTATAGAGGATGAATAGCTGCTTTATTTGATGTACTGCTTTACGTCAGTACAGCTTTATTTGATGTTCTACTTCAGTGCACTCGAAAGCATGACACAAGAATCATGATTCACGAAAATTTCAGAGCTTCGATGATGAGATCTGGGAATTTTCTCCCTGAATGTTAAAACTATTGTCTAGGGAAAATTCCCTAAATCGTAGCATGCATTGTTTTGACGCTCGGTCTGTCTCCAGTGCCCTCGATTTAGCACGCTCGTGTTAGTTCACGCTCGACTCGCCCATAAACCGCTACATTTACATTTCAATGATGACCACCATCTTTCATCATCACATTGAAGGGCATTAATTGCTAAAAGTCACAATCATTTTACACATCTCTAAAAATGGTGAGAATATTCCGGGCTGTGTTACTTGTTACTAGGGATGGTGTGCATCTGAGTAGGAAGGGTGTGGATGTGCTGAGTGGATGTCTGGAGGGGGGAGTTGGGATGGAGTGTAGGGGGTGAGGTACCAAATGCATTCCAGAAGAAAGATGTTAGGCATAAATTAGATAGGATAAACAGAGATAGTGAAAAGATTAGGAAAGATTTCCAGGTGCAAATAGGAGAGAATAGGATTAGGATTCCAAATAAGGAGACAGCATCTAGGAAGGTAGCAGTACTTAAATGTTTTTATGTAAATGCCAGGAGTCTTAGGAACAAGAAGGATGAGTTATCTAGTTATATAGTTGAGGAGGACTTAGATGTATGTGTCACAGAGGCATGGGTAAATGAGGAAAAGTTTAGGGAAAATAGGAAAGAATATGAAGTAGATGGATACATTATGTATTTACACCAGAGAATTGGTAGGATAGGTGGAGGAGTAGTTATTTATGTAAAAAAATCCTTCATTTCCAGTCAGGTTAATGGTATTAAGGTAGATAACAGAGTAGAGTCCTTATGGCTGGATGTTAGAGTAAACAAAAGTAAGGTTATTATTGTAGGAGCTTTTCATAGACCACCTAACCAGTCAGCAGATGTAGACAACCTTATGGTAGATGAGATAAATAGGGGTGTACTAGTCAGACAATTATCTTAGGGATTTTAATCTTAAGTCAGTAAACTGGGAGAGGATGGTAGGAGATGCTAGTGAAAATAAGTTTATGGAAAGTTTTCAGGATAACTATTTAGTGCAGATGGTAGATAAACCTACTAGGGGGAGGAAGGTTTTAGACATAGTACTAACAAATATTGAGCATTGTTTAAAGGAAGTTGAGGTAGGAGAGACTTTAGCAAACAGTGACCATCATATAATTAGATTTATCATTAATTCCAGTAGGGATAATATAGTGAATAAGACTAGAGTCCCAAACTATCAGAAAGGCAATTATGGTAGGTTACGTCAGTTATTAGGAGAGGTAAACTGGGAAGATAGTTTTGGAAATAAAACTGCACAGGAGATGTGGGATATTTTTAAGGTTGTAGTAAAGGGTATAGTGATGCAGTGTATCCCTTACAAAGATATAAGGCAGAGAAACAGGAAGCCATTATGGTGGACTCACGAGATAGGTAGACAGATCAGAGAGAAGAAGAGGGCATATAGAGAGTTGCAGAAAAGTGGGAAGATGTAGATTTGATTAGGTACAGACAGGTCAGGGATGATTTGAGTAAGGTTATAAAAAAGTAAAAGGCAGGCAGAGATAAAACTAGCTAGAGCTGGGAGTAAAGATCCCAAAAATTATATAGTTATTACAAGGTCAGTGATAAAAGAAATAAGGATAGGATTGGACCACTCAGAAAAGATGGTGTAGTAGTGGATCAAAATGAAGACATAGTAGAATTATTAAATGAACAATTTTCTTCAGTATTTACTAGGGAAAGGATAGGAAATCCTGTTACACACAGTGCGACGAGTAGTTTAAGAGCTTTAGAAAATATTGATATAAAACCGGGAATTATTAGGAAATTTATTCTTGAACTAGACGATAAGAAAGCTAGTGGTCCTGATGAGCTACATGCCAGAGTACTTACGGAGGGTGTAGACAGTATTTCTGAAGCACTTAAGTTAATCTTTGAAAGATCACTTAGGTTTGCTGAGATACCTCAGGACTGGAAGTTAGATAATGTTATACCAATATTTAAAAAAGGTAGGAAGGATGATGCAAATAATTATAGACCGATCAGTTTAACTAGTATAGTATATAAGATACTAGAGAAAATCATTAAGGGTAGTATTTGGGAGCATTTAAATGAGAATAGGTTAATTAGAGATACCCAACATGGCTTTAGATCAGGGAGGTCCTGTCTTACAAATTTGCTAGATATCTTAGAATATATTACCAAGGAGTTAGATGATGGAAATAGCATAGATGTTATATATCTAGATTTTAGCAAGGCATTTGATAAGGTACCGCATAGGAGGCTAGTGTACAAATTGAGACTACATGGGATAGGGGGTAGGTTAGTTGATTGGATTAGTGAATGGCTTTCTGATAGGAAACAGAGAGTAGTATTAAATGGGGCAATGTCTGAGTGGAAGGAAGTGGTTAATGGGGTACCCCAAGGATCAGTGCTAGGACTTCTTCTTTTGGTGTACATTAACGATTTAGATATAGGAATTAGTAGCAAAGTATCAAAGTTTGCAGATGATACTAAGATAGCATGTGCACTACAGGGTGAAAAGGACAATTACAGAATACAACGAGACCTGGACAGGCTGATAGCATGGGCAGACAGGTGGCAGATGGAGTTTAATTTTGAAAAGTGTCAGGTTATGCATTTAGGTAAAGACAACACAAACTTTAGCTATGAGATGGAGGGATGTTGGCTAGAGGCAGTAGAGGAGGGAAAGGATTTAGGAGTAGTGATAGACAGGACTATGAAATTTTCAAAGCAATGTTTAGAAGCAAGAAATAGAGCAAATAGGATCCTGGGTTTTATAAATAGAAATGTTAGTTATAAAAGTAAGGAAGTGGTGCGTAGCTTATATAATTCCTATGTTAGACCCCATTTAGAGTATTGCATGCAGGCCTGGTCACCCCATTATAGGCAGGATATCAACATGTTAGAAGCAGTTCAGAGAAGAGCAACTATAGTCCTGCTCCTCTAACAATGTGGATTGGGTGCGGCTTGTTGGGTAATTCCCGCTGTACAGTGGTGAAGCATGTCTCATAGCCAGTGATGCAGCAGAGTTCTAATAGTAGTAAAACTTTAGCAAATATGGTCAGCAAATATACATACGCATTTAGCCTTAGTATTACAACGTATGAGAGAGCAGTAAACTTATTATTGATAATATATTCATAAGCCTGGCAAGAAACGTGGCATACATATTTTACAGTGTTGCTAAAAAAAATAATATACTTATAAAGAGGTTTCCTTGCGGTTTGGGATGAGTAAATAGTTCCATAGTTGTAATTAGATTATATCGTGAAGGAAAGTACTTTAAAATAAGCTGACATAAGTAAGAAAAAAACTACATTCAAATCTTCACGGCAGCAACACCAATCACGCCCGCCATCCATACAGGTGGTGGGAGGTCAGCTGCGGTGTCCTTGACCAGGAAGAAAGAGAGGGGGAGGAAGAGAGGGTAAGAGAGAGGGAGGAAGAGGAAAGAGGGGTAGACAACGAGGATTAAAGGTATGGCAGCGCTGTCCTCCCGCTATTTCCCATGGGCCGCACCCAATCCACATTCTTAGACGAGCAGGACTATAGGATGATACCAGCATTAAAGCGCCTGGAGTATAGAGATAGATTAAAGGAATTAAACATGTTTTCATTTGAGAGGAGATGTATAAGAGGGGATATGATAGAGTTATTTAAAATGTTCTCAGATACAAACTACATAGATACGAGATCTTTCTTTACCTTACAGGAGGGAAGTAGGACTAGAAATCATGGCAGGAAGATTAAAAAACAAGGCTTCAGGTTAGATATAAGAAAATATTTCTTTAGTCATAGGGTGGTAGACTTCTGGAATGCATTGCCAGAGAGAGTTGTAAATAGCACTAGTTTGACAATGTTTAAAAACAGATTAGATAAGCACTTAAATTTATTAGATTTATAATTATGTATAGTGCTGCATGATAGTTTTTATAAGAAATTTACTATAGTTAAACAAGACATGATCCCCATGTATGGGGATCACAGATTGTAGAGGAATTTGCTGCAGGACTTAGCCCTGTTAATGGGCCAAATATTTAGAATTAGTATATAATGTATTGTGTACTTGTAAGTGTATCTTTAAGTACTGATGACGAGGTCGCTGTGCGACTGATACAGGATAATCTAGATGGGCCCTGGTGGCCCTTTGTTATCCTATTATTTATATGTTACATTATGTTATGTTAAGGGCACTTGCCGCTTGACTGTCTAAACTCTAGAGTTATTCTCATTTTCACGTGAATGTGGTTCAATTTGGGAATAAATCAACACTGCACTACGCGAAATGATCCAGAACTTGCACTGGAACAGAAAATTCTAATGATTCTACCTCTTCGCATGTTTTATAAGATAGGGTGGAATCAAAAAAGCTTTTTGTCTCATCAACTTCCCTCCTCTGACTGACTGTCTGTAGTCTCTTTCTCATCACTGGAATGTTGCATCTCTTGCTATCTTCTGCCTCTATTTCCATGCTATCAGCTAATTGCTCTTGTGATCTTGTTAACTGCATGCCTCCCCTCCTCCTGGGGCATTGCTGCACAAGCCTTTCTTCTTCCTCTCCCCTAGTCTGTCCAACTCTCATCCCTATTCTGTCCAACTCTGTAATGCAAGAGTTAACCAGTTTTCTCAATCTTTCATACCTTTCGCTGGTAGACTGGAACCCCCTGTCTGCTTTTGTGTTTTAACTAATTGGGGTTTGTTTTGTTCTTAGTTGCCTGTGGCCAGCTTTCCCCTTTTTCATAAAAAAAAAAAGAAGAAGCACAGGAATGGCAGACATTAAGGAAACTCATTTAAAGGATGGGAGGAAGTCTTAGTATAGTCAGACGCTGTGCTTTCCTTGTTATAAAAGTTTGCTCTCTCTCTCTCTCTCTCTCTCTCTCTCTCTCTCTCTCTCTCTCTCTCTCTCTCTCTCTCTCTCTCTCTCTCTCATATCCATAAACTGTCAACTGATACTCAGCTTACATAGAATGGATCTTGTGATGTCAGTTGGTGTCAAAATGCTGGATTTTGTTTTGCTCATCTGTCACCCACATGTCTTGGCTCAACACCGCCGATGTTACTGTGTCCTGGTCTTCCTTTCTTCTGTGGAATAAGCAGGTCAGGTCAGTGAGAGGCATTAGTGCAGGATGGTGGAGGTCATGGCACTGTACAAGGCATGAGGGCAGCGAGATGGTAATCTATAGCAAATAAATGTAACTAATAAGGCAAGAAAATATGAGTTGTAGAATGTCAGTTAATCTACACAGGGCAATTTTTTTTTGACATTTTGATGAGATGTTAGAGATTTTCACTTGAAAGCAGGGCAAGAAACACCATAAAAGATGATTAGTAAAGATTAGATAAAGGGTTTTCCTCTGAAAGGGAAAATAAAAAGTTTCATAAAAAATATATTATTAGGGATTTATACTTTGTTTACTGGTGATGACTTCATCGTGCTATTACAACTTTTGTCACTGAAGTAAAATATCAATATGAAAATCTATTTGAGTATGCCAGTTTGTTATATCTGAATATTTGCTCCATTTGCAATTGTTGGGTTGGTTAGGTGAGAATAAAGGTAGGATGGTAGGATGGTTACAAGAACTCAGTACAGCTATCTGTGAGTCGATGTATCATACAAATCATTCTATACCCACTCATCATCATACCCATTCATAAACTTGTCTGATCTTTTAAAGCTCCTTGTTGACTCGACACTAACACAGCCAAACCTTTTCCACTATTCTAATACTTCTCTTTAATTGCAGGACAAACAAATATGGCAACTGTGAATGGCTATAGTCACCAGATACTAAATGGCCACAGTCACCAGAAGGCATCAATAAATGTCCACATGCAGCAGCTAATAGACAGCCACTGTCCACAAATAGCATCAATAAATGGCCACAGCCAACAGAAGGTATCAAGAAATGGCCACAGTAAAAAAAGTGAAAAGACTGTGGTCACCTTGGCTCCCAGTCCCTCCAGTGCACTAGCATGTCAGGGCAAGAAGGAGCCTCAGATCCTGACACTGTACCCCTCTAGTACACACACTCAGACTGCCAATACCACAGCCACTCAACACAAGACTTTGCTCTCTCCCGACACGGAATACAGCGGCAAGAAGGTAAGACTGGCCATGTGTAGAGTAAGCTGTACAGTTTAGCAAGATATGGAGGAAAAGTAGCTAGTTGGGAAAATAGTGTGCCTTTTTTAAAAGGGATAAACCAGCCATTTCCATCCATTAAAAAAGAAAGAGTAAGCCATACTAATCATTGAGAAAATAAAGAAATACACTAGCTAATTCATGAAATCGAGAAAGATTGCTTAAGCCATCCAGGGATGGAAGAATGAAGAACTGTAAGTTATTATGTAAAGAGAAGACTAATGTAAGTCATACTGATCAAAGATAAAAGAAGGATAGACTAATAGCATTAGCTATTCTCAAAGAAAACACAGTGAATTGTATGATTCATTGACTATCTATTTATCTATCAATATAATATGGGAGCAATTCCACACAGGCTGACCTAGACAAAGCACACACACACACACACACACACGGGACATCGTCGATGGCGGATGTGGTCGCTGAGCTCCAGAGCAATCATCTTTAATTCTACAGTTACCATTGCCTAAGAGTAACCAAGGTGGGAAAGGAGCTGGTAATGTTTGTCCCGTCTCCATATAGTCATGTTAACTGTTGATTAGCAAAATAATGTCCAGGGAAGGTAAATATAAACTGTAGCCTGCGTTTGAGCCATCAGCTGGTTTGTTTACATCTGCGCAACATGGCGGCCATGAACTCGAAAGATGAATCAGACTTCACAGGATTTCAAGGAATAATGGAGAAGAGCGCTTATGTGAAGAAAATTCTGGAGTTGGAAGGTAAAATTGAAAACTGTTTGAAAAGTATGGGGCCTGGAAACGAGTTATGACAATGTAATGAAAGAGTGTGCCGATATGAAGAAGGAAAATGAAGCACTGAAAGAGGAAGTTAAGCTAATTAAAGTGAATTGCGAAAATGTGGAGAATCTCTAGGAAAAGTGATGGAGAAGCAGGCTGAATGGAAAAAGTCAGGAAGTGGAAAGAAAGGAGGTAAATTACAAAGTTGCAAGTCTGGAAAAGGAAATCAAAGAGTCTGGGGAGAAAACTTTGGGCCTTGCTGAAATTATAGATCAACAGATCATAGAAGAGAAGATTGCTGAGAAAGTGGTGAAGGTTATTAAATCAAATGAGACATTGGTGAGGGAAACTGTAGACAAAAAGAGATGTGTGGTGATATTTGGTGTGGAGGAGGATAAGACACCGAGTAAAATGGAGAGAGAGAAAACATAAAAAGGTGATAAATAATATCATTAATGTGGTGCAGGAGGAGGAAAAGACCTAGTACAAGAAATAGAGGACTTCCATAGAATTGGAAAGTTCACAAGAGAAGGTATGAGGCCAATAAGAATCAAACTTAAGTCACAAAAGGATGTAGATGAATTGGTGGAGAAGTCATGGAGGCTAGCCCAGCAGGAAACAACAAGGAAGATTTGGTTGAGAAGAGATCTCGGTGAAAAGGAAAGAGAAATGTTAAATGAGTTGAGAAAGGAGGCTTTGAAAAAATGAAGAGAGGACAGAAGAGGAGAAGAAAGAGTTTTTCTGGAGAATCTTGGATATGAGACTGAGGAAGTGGTTCATAACCCAGAAAAGTACAGCAAGAAAGGACTAAAGAAACTTACGTATGAGCGGAATGTAATGTATTCCAACATAAATGGAGTGATATCGGGATTTTAGAACTCAACGATTACTTGAGGGACAAGAACCCAGATATTGTGGGTCTTACTGAAACAAAACTGAGAGAGGGAGAAGACCTGATGATGGTTGGAGAAGGAAATATAATGTTTGGAAAAGAAATAGAGTAGGTAAGATGGGAGGAGGAGTGATGTTGCTGGTTAAAAAGATATAAAGGTGGATCAAGTGAAAGAAGGTATGGGAAAGGCAGAAGTGCTAAAGATCAGAGCAGAAACTAATGAAGGAAAAAGAGGCACTACATAGTGGTGTACGTACCACCTAAGACAAATGCATGGTCAGTACAGGAATATGAAGAAATGATAAGTGATACAGGAACATGTCTGGAAGAAATGTTGGGTGGCTGTGAACGAACTATAATGATGGGAGATTTTAATTGTAAAGAGGTGTGTTGGGAGGACTGGTCAATGGAAGGATCAGAGACAACATGGGGAAATACACTATTGACACTGGCAATGGAAAATGTGTTAACTCAGTGGGTCAAAGAAGATACTAGGTTTGGAGGAGAGGGAGCATCGTCAAGACTGGACTTGGTCTTTAGTACAGAGCCAATGGTCATTGAGGAGATGAGGGTGGAGTGCCCTTTAGCAAAGAGTGATCATGCAGTTTTGGAGTTCAAGGTGATAGATGAAGAGAAATCTAGAAGAAATGAAGAATATAAAGTGGGAAGATGGAATTATGCCAAGACAGATTTTGGAAACCTAAAGAAATTCTTTCAAGAGACAAATTGGATGAAATTCAAGAGTGCTAAGGAGCAAATGAAAAGTGGAAGGAATTTATAAAATATACAAAGAAGGTGAGAAAAATTTGTACCAATAAGACAACATAGAGAAGTTGGAAAGCAGGACTGGTTTAACGATAGATGTGAAAAGGCTAGAACAAGAAAAGAGGATGCATGGAAGAGGTGGAGAAGGAAAAGACGGATTAAGCAGTGGGAAAGTTACAAAAGAGCAAGAAATGAATATGTGTTGATTAGAAGAGAAGAAAGAAAGAAACAAGAAAAGGATATAATTGATAAATGTAAAGACCAACCAAGGCTTTTTACAGACATGTGAACAACAACATCAAAAATAGAGAAAGTATTGAAAGTTTAGAAGTAAATGGAGTATGCAGTGAAGATCCCAGGAAATGGCAGAGGCTATGAATGGATGCTTTCGGAAGGTATTCACAAAGGAGACTGCTTTTGACAAACCACTGGTAATGGAACAGAAAGGGATTATGAAGGAGTTTCAAGTAACTGTGGAGGAGATCAAGAATATGATGGGGAGTTTAGAAGTGAGAAAAGCTGTGGGACCTGATGGGGTATCAGGATGGATTTTAAGAGAATGCAGGAGCAACTGGCAGAAAAAGTTTGTGAAGTAATTGATGCCTCATTAAGGGAAGGTGTAGTGCCCCAAGACTGGAAAAGAGCTAACATTGTCCCAATCTATAAATCAGGTAACAAGAGAGACCCATTGAACTATAGACCAGTGTCACTTACAAGTGTGGTAGCTAAGATGTGTGAGAGGGTGGTGAAGAATAGATGGACAGACTTCTTGGAGAAAATGACATACTTTGTGAGTGTCAATTTGGTTTTAGAAAAGGGCGTTCATGCACGACAAACCTGATATGTTACTATTCGAGGGTGATAGATGTAATACAGGAAAGAGATGGTTGGGCTGATGGAATATATCTGGATTTAAAAAAGGCCTTTGATAAGGTACCACACCGGAGACTGATCTGGAAACTTGAAATGGTAGGAGGAGTGCATGGCAGTTTACTAAAATGGATGGAAGACTTTTGGTAGGAAGAGAAATGAGAACAATAATTAAGGACAGACCATCAGAATGGGGCTTGGTGGAGAGTGGAGTTCCACAGGGATCAGTGTTGGCACCAGTAATGTTCGCGGTCTACATAAATGACATGGTGGATGGGGTGTCCAGTTATGTGAGCCTATTTGCAGACGATGCAAAATTGTTAAGAAAAGTGAGATGTGACAAAGATTGCGAACTACTCCAGGAAGACTTGGACAGAATATGGAAATGGAGCTGTACATGGCAAATGGAGTTCAACACGACAAAATGCAAGAAAATAGAGTTTGGCAAGAGTGAAAGAAGAATCAGGAGTATGTACAAGATAGGAAATGAAGACATAAAACCAGTCATGAAGAAAAAGACCTTGGGGTGACAATTACCAATGACCTATCGCCAGAGAGACATATAAACAAAATAATTGGAGAAGTATTGAACTTATTGAGGAACATAAGAGTGGCGTTCGTATATTTAGATGAAGAAATGATGAAGAAAATAATTACTGCAATGATAAGACCGAGGCTTGAATATGCAACAATACAGTGGGCTCCGAACTTAAAGAAACACATAAGGAAACTAGAGAAAGTACAGAGGGCTGCAACAAAATGGTGCCTGACTTAAGAGATTTGACTTATGAAGACAGACTGAAAAGAATGCAACTTCCGACCCTGGAAAACAGAAGAGAAAGGGGAGACCTGATAGCAATATACAGAGTGATGATTGGCATGGAAAAATGGATAGGGAAGATCTGTGTATGTGGAATGAAAGAATGTCGAGAGGGCATGGGAAAAACTAAAATGGCCACTTATAGGAGAGATGTGAAAAATATAGCTTCCTCATAGAAGGGTGGAAGCATGGAATAGTTTAGACGTGGAAGTGGTCAACGCAAGGAATATTCATGATTTTAAGAAAAAGCTGGACATTAATAGATATGGAGACGGGACAACACGAGCATAGCTCTTTTCCCGTATGTTACAATTAGGTAAATACAATTAGGTAAATACACACACACACACACACACACACACACACACACACACACACACACACACACACACACACACGGTAGCTCAATGGTTAGAGCGCTGGCTTCACAAGCCAGAGGACCGGGGTTCGATTCCCCGGCCGGGTGGAGATATTTGGGTGTATCTCCTTTCACGTGTAGCCCCTGTTCACCTAGCAGTGAGTAGGTACAGGATGTAAATCGAGGAGTTGTGACCTTGTTGTCCTGGTGTGTGGTGTGTGCCTGGTCTCAGGCCTATCCGAAGATCGGAAATAATGAGCTCTGAGCTTGTTCCGTAGGGTAACGTCTGGCTGTCTCGTCAGAGACTGCAGCAGATCAAAGAGTGAAACACACACACACACACACACACACACACACACACACACACACACACACACACACACACACACACACACACACACACACACACACACACACACACACACACACAGTCCATACTTTCAAGACTTGTTGGCTTATGATAGAAAGGGACAATCTTGTGGGTCACCTTACTACACCTCCAGTGATAAGTGACGACAAAAAACTGCAAAGAACTGTCAAACCCAAGAGATAAGATACTTTTACTTTACTGCACCTAAAACTCTGAAACATCAAGCCTTTCTTATTCTGAGAAATAATTTAATATTTTTTGATTTAGGAAAAATAAGATTATAGATCTAATCACCAGCTTCAGATTTACCAGATTTTCCATACTAAATTAGCCACCAGATTGGAGATCATTGTATGCATTAATTCTCATTAGCAGTAGTAGTTAGAGAAACATCCATTAAAAGTTGTTGCAAATTTTTAAATTTTGCTGTAAACAAAGTCAACAGATCACACAGGGACACCACAGAATGCCAGACTTCAGACCTTTCTAAGATTTCTGACGGGGGATAGAAAACTTAGTAGGGTTCAATGCCTCAAAAACTCAATTCCTCCATCTATCAACTTGACACAACCTTTCAAACAGCTATCCCCTCATCTTCAGTGACACTCAACTGTCTCCCTCTTCTACACTGAATATCCTCGGTCTGTCCTTTACTCATAATCTAAACTGGAAACTTCACATCTCATCTCTTGCTAAAACAGCTTCTATGAAGTTAGGCATTCTGCCAGTATTTCTCAAACCCTAACTGCTAACTCTGTACAAGGGCCTCATCCACCCATGTATTGGGGTGTTCCACTCACACAATTTTATAAGATAGGGTGGAATCAAAACCTTTTTGTCTCATTGACTTTCCTTCTCTTCAGCCTCTTTCTCACTGTCGGAATGTTGCATCTCTTGTTATCTTCTACCTCTATTTTCATGCTAACTGCTCTTCTGATCTTGCTAACTGCAGTCCTGTAGCCGTGCTGCACAAGGCTTTCTTCTTTCTCTCACCATTATTCTGTCCAACGCTCAATACAAGAGTTAACCAGTATTCAATCATTCATACTTTTCTCTGATAAACTCTGGAACTCCCTGCCTGTATCAGCATTTCCAAATTTCTATGACTTGACTTCATTCAAGAGAGGTTTAAAGACATTTTCCCTCTTTTGGATAATCCTTTTGGACCTGTAAGGGGACTTTTTAATTTTTTTGTTGTTGTCCATGGCTAGTTCTTCCCTCTTACATAAAAAAAAAATAAATAAAACTAAAGATCAATGTATAGAGCATTGCAGTATATAATTGGGGCACTTGTCTAATGCTACAGACTCCCAAGAAGAAAATCCTACTGAGGTGCCGGTTTCTATAGGAAAAGACCAAAGGGTTCTCCAAATTTGAGAAGTGGCTAGAGAAGTCTTTAAATGATTAAAGTCATAGGTAGGAAGATATAGAGAACCAGGTAGGGAATTCCAGAGTGTATCAGTGCAGGGAGTGAAAGATTGCTAAATGCTTATCACATAAAAATTTGCTTAGTGGATACTGTTTATGTTTATGCAAGTCACCTAAATAAAGTCATCGTATCCAGTGTGTCATTATCAGTGTCATTACTAATAACTATGATATCACTAATCTGATACAGAACATTTGATTTCCTAATAGGTAACATTCCTCTTTGCACAGAACATAAACATTTATCTATCTAGCTATCTGTGTTCCAAGCCAGCATGAGTGGTGGCCCATACATAGCATTTTCTTCCTCTTACACCAGATAAGTTTGCCACTGAAGTGCACAGGAAACACAAAGGAGTTCATGTTGCCTTTGTAAGCTACTCATACCTACATCACCATGAAAAAGTTCTTTTTACACTTCATGGCACTGCTGGCCATTTATAACACGGGATGATCCATTTTTTGAGTAATTCTGGAATGTCTATATATACATACTAGTAGTTCCACTGCCTACTGAGGATTGAGGCATTGATGGCAGCAGTTCAAGTACAGCAGATGGCACTCCCTGAACATTCATTGCTCTCTCTCATGAACAAGTCTTCCCATCTTGTCTGCAATAATTCCACAATATGCATACTTCTTCCTGTAATGCCTGGCAGTCAATTTGAGACTGAACTACACAACACCCTAGAGTGTATTGAAGAATCCAAGAGCAACTCATGGAAAGGGCTTTGAGATATATATATTAGGATTATTCCATGCAATTGTCAAGTAGTATTGACATCTATATAGCTGCAGTGTACAGAACCTATGATAGGTTTGTGTGATCTTGTCTCAACATCTGTATTTATAAAGGCTTGCTTTCAACTTCAGTGGATACACATTTGTGCCTTTTGTTCACTTATTACTTCCAAATTATTGCACACATTTCTACGTAAATGGGGAAAGCTTGGTATGATTCTTGAGTGTCAAGTTAGGTGCACAACATTCAGTTAGATTTTGCCTGTGTTTCTTTTTATTCTTTTAAAACACAGTTATTACTTTGATCACTTCACACTCCAGTCCATTGTACTTGTTTGCCCCTCAATGGATAAGTGTGTATTTCTCAAGTGTCTCTGTTGAATGTGTAACACTGAGTCACTGGATGTTGCAGGAGAGCACTGCCACACCTTGGAAGGATACCATGCTGAAGAAGCTGGAGGGGCAGAAGTCTGGCCAGACGCTGCTGTGGCTGCCGGGGAGTGGGCGGCATGTCAGTGAGGGGCCCGACTCCTACCAGCCCTTCACCCACATCACTCGCACGCTGCACCTGGAGGATGCCCTCAAGGTGTGCACTAGCTGGCGCATCCCACCCAAGAACATCATCACTTTCAGCAGCATTGACTCCCGCTGCCTGCCGGCCAACCACCCCTGTAGGGCGCTGCAGGTGTTGTGGTTCAGCACCAGCATGTCTGAGGTGGAGGAGGATGAGCACGACTGGTATGGCAATGTGGAGTTTGCCGTGAGTGCATCTCTCCTGCTGGAGCGATGGAAGTATTGCTTCCTAGTGGAGATGATGACCACTCCTACACACACCACCTCCCGCATCCTTCTCTCCAACACCGACTTCTCCAGCGTGCTGCGGCCCTACAGCCCCTTCCGTGCTGGTGGACCATGGCAGGTGACCCCTGAGGGCCAGCTGGCGCTGCACAAGTGTTCTCGCTACCAGTTCCGGGGGTACAACCGCCACCCTCACATCCTTGAGTTCCTCTTGGATGTGACTGAGGAGGATGAGAAGAAGATGCTTCAAGAGTGCCAGCTGTCCTTCAAGAACCATGAGGAGGCGCAGGACTTGTCTGTGCGTCATGTGTGCAACAGACACCAGCGTGCCAAGACATCCTGCCCCTCGCCCTTCCCTCGCACTACCACTGCCACCATGTTCACTGCTCAGCTCCAGATGATGAACTGTCCCCTTGGCAAGATCCCCAAGCTGTCCAGCAGTGCCAGACAGCTATATGATAAGGCCGTGCAGGAGCTGGGCATCCAGACATCTGTGGCGTGTGCTGCACCTGTGCCCAGTGCCTTGTGTGTTGACAGTCTGTATTCTCATTAAAATTAACATCAAAGCACTTCTTTGTCTTGGCTCTCATGGATCATCAGGTGTTTTTCAGGTGTTAGATTCTCATCTATAAGTGTCATCATCATATCATCATTAAATGAGTAATAATTTTTAGTTCTCAATGTACAGTCACACCAAAAAATCGAATTAAATACTTTGTAAAATCTGATACAATTTTATTAGTTAAATGTATGTTTATTTTCATCACAAAAGTTTTTTCATATTTTATTTTTATATGAAATGTATAATTACCGGAGGAAATGTTATGCAGGGAACAGACTGTGGGACTGTTTTATGAAAAGCTTGGCCAAGGAAAGATTTTCCACACACCCTTTCATATTTTTCATGTTGAACAATGACATACACTGTGGTGAAGACAGATGAGTGGACCTCACCGCCATGTTTTTAATTGTTTCACACAGGTCCTTCCCTCACATCACAGCATTGCAACATCCTCTGTAGCTATTGTGCTTGTGGAAAGTTAAGATTTGTTATTCCAAAGTTATATATGTACATTATTTAGGTAATATTTTTGCATGCCCTTGTCCAGTTTACTCCTCAGGATGTGGTAGGTACATGCAATCCCTGACATTTACACACACACACACACACACACACACACACACACACACACACACACACACACACTTACTTTAAGAGAAAATTAGACAATGTGAGATAAAGAGACGGGACAACACGAGCATAGGCTCCCCTCCCGTAAAATACAACTAGGTAAATACAAGACAAGATGACATAAAAAGATCAGGATGAGGCAGTGTGTGAAGGATATTGGAAAATAGAGTTTTCCACACAGAACGGTGGAAAAATGGAATGCATTGGATAATGGAATTGTTACAAAACATAGTGTGCATAACTTTAAAGAAAAACTAGATAAATGGAGATATGGAGACAGGACACTATGAGCCCCGCTCGAACCCTGTACAATACAACTAGGTAAACACACACACACACACACACACACACACACACACACACACACACACACACACACACACACACACACTCTTAAAAAGTCCCTATTTTAATTAGTTTCTGTGTCATGTTCCATTATACAAAAAGGCAGTATTAGTTTCAACCCTCATGGCACAATTGATACCAATGAGCTGTTGTGTTGAATTCCAATATAGTGCAGTTTTATGCATCTATGTAGAATTAATGCAGATTATGTATTTCTCAAATTTCAAGTTTTTAAAAAGATTGTATTAGTCTGCTTATATTTTATTGAATTTTATGTAGACCATTAATTCCATATGTCTTCTGAGTACCTAACTTGAAGGTGTATTTACTTATTTGTACTGTTATAAAATCGGGTCAAGCTTTGGAAGCAGTAGTGCATGGCCGGCTGTGTTAGGTTTATGGATATAGTAGGATGGTTGATACAGTTGGCTTGTGATGTCTTAGTTTTAAAGCCAAATCATAATAGTATTTTCAGTACAGTTATGTATATTATTTGCTTATACCAAACTAGTCATGTATTCCACAGATATATTCATCTGTTTGAAGACATTCATGGGAATCGTGTTTTCTCATTAATTTGTATACTGCACATGGCATTGTTGTAATATTATTGCTCAAGTGTTTGTATGATAACAGTGCAAAGCCAGGACAGTGAAAGGGAACCAAAAATCACTGAGGTGATTACTTATGGCCTGACTGGTGAAGTGTTGGATGGCACATTTCCCCCTGGTGCCTATCCTGACAAAAGGTTTGGTCTCTGGGGAAAACCCCCAGTGGTGAACTTGTCTTCTCTTAGTGTTTCTTTCTATGCGATGCAACATTGTCTTGTAAACCATTCTGATGTAATGTTACCAGTTCCAGTATTTAAGCTTTTTGTTTATATATCTATTTATCATGGATGATACCTTCATCTCTCTCTCTCTCTTTCTAAGAAATCACCATGCCTACACATGGCAGTCCTGTATGGAACACTTAAACCAGTGTCCACTGTTGCTATCCACAAATGTACCTTATCTTTTATAGCTTCCTGTTAACATTGATTTTCAAGTCTAGTCCAGAACTAGTATGTATAGCATATGTACTCTAAGGGACCAAATCAACACTATGTTCATTCAGGGAACCAGAACCACAGGAAAGACACTCAACTTTACAATACCAAATCACTGCATGGTCTGACTCTTTCTTGGGACCTAATATTATATTGGTCTCTACTGGCCATCTATTGTGTGCATTTGCAAACACTGTACAGATTTGTACAGCTTCTGGTAAAAGATGATGCAATGTATAATACTGTTTTGAATGCCTATTATTATACCAGGCAGACAACAACACACACAGGATGGCTCAGATAAGTTTCTTTTTTTCTATTTTAATGTCAGGAGATCGAATGAATTTTTCTTGAGGTATGAGGGTAATAATACTTGATAGAAAGAAATTTATTAAGAAAAATGTATTTAATTTGTCACACAAAATTAACTTTGATTAATTTTGAAAGCTTGTATGATTAAGCTATGCAATTTAGCTTTTAGATGTTTCTATTCATATCAAGTAGAACAAAGACATTTTTATTTTCAATTCTTTGTGTTCTAATTGAGCCATTCATCCAGTGTGGACAGTGTTGGTACAAGGTTGGAAAGGTATTCAGGAAACTCAGGGGAATCAGCTAGTAGTGCTACATTATGTTGCATTTCAACCACATGTTCTTCAGAGAAAATTCCCATGAAGAACATGTGCTTTGAAATGTTACAATATGCTTCCTATTCTGCTCTCCCTATTTATTTTATTTTATTTTATTTATTTATTATTTATTTATTTTTTTTTGTATACACATGTTGGTACCATTTTAATATTAGAATATGATGACTCCTATACCTGTTTCAAAGTCCCCTTTCCTTTTCACTTGTTTCAGGACCATTACCTTATTGGGCTTTTTTTCTTCACAAATTTTGTTGCCCTTGGCTGGTTTCCTCTTATATAAATAAAAAAGAAGAAAAAAAAAATTCCCATAAATTTTGTGTTGTATGGTTCCTACATTATTTTCTATTATTCTTATGTACTTTCTATTTATTTTGATACTTGGCTGGTATCTATAGAGTATTTCATTATGGCTGTGAATTATACCAGTTTCCTTCCATCAACTGAAATCATTGTCATTCCATCATTGTGTCACTCATCTACCAATCCCAGCTGTCTTTCCTGTTTTTATCTTATTAATATTGCATTAATTTACAGTTTGTATTAAAGAGCACAACCAAAATTTCAACTTTATTTTTGTTAGTATTAAGGGGCACAATCAGAATTTCAACTTTATTTTTGTTATTATCATGATTTGGTTAAGTTAGTTGTAAAGATATGTAGCCCATATACCTTTCTTTATAGGTGGAAATGACAATTTATATATCAATTCCAAAATAAATAAATTATTTCTTGTTCTAATCTGATTACCAACTCTGAAAAATTTTGCTTACATCACGTTTAATGAAATGTCAATGTTAAGTAAAATCATGAACAAAGGTAAATGGATTGCTACGTACTAAATGGACAACGGCAGCACGCAGGATAAACATTTTGAGGTATGTACAGTACAACAGCTGTGACCAAGCAGAGGGTGAACCTTGGCACTATGGATTCTCATGAGGGAATCTGCCCCAGATGTCGGCCCTTTTAAGCCCTAAAACACAGTAGGCTTGCAGCATATGCAGTATTTTTGCTAGTTGTGGAGGCTGCAGCTAAAACCAGTTAAGAGTCATGGCTTTCATCAGACCAAGGTGGCCAATCAAGAATTACCAAGGAGGAAAAGGAAACATTGACCTTTGCTTGAGGTGTGAGTAGCAACAGGCTGGTAGATAAAAGGAGACAAGGTGAAGTAATACCTCGAGCTAAGGATTACAACTTGCAATACAAGTCCTTCCTCCCTATCATCACGAATCTCCTCAAGACCAGCAAGCTTGGGGGCCTTGTAGGGAAAATGGGAAAATGGGGTTTTCGGATGGAGAAAGCTAAAATTTTGCCTATTAAAAAAAAAAAAAAAGAGGGAAAATACCCTTTACTTAAAGCTAACAACTCGCTACATTTGTGGCTGAATCCAATACATTTAGCGAAAACCCAAATGAGGTACAAACCAAATCCAACATTATAACCTGGGCTAGGAGGGGAGGGGTGCTGCGCCCCCTAGATAGCCCCTTCGGTTACTAACCAAACCCTAATCTTACCTAACCTAACCTAATTCTAACTTGTATACAAAATGTAGAAAAACACTGGTAACGCTGCTCCGCAATATAACACGGCAACGCTCGCCACAGCCGCTGAGCCCTTCAAGAAAATCACAAGAATGTCTGGTATCTGGTACTACTCACAAGTTTGGGAAGCAAACTCAGCCCGCGCTGCACACCCAAATCGAACAATTTGCTTGCGTTTCAGGTGTAGCGGTGATAGAACTCAAAAAACCTGAAATCATGGTCAGTACACTGAGCGTCCATGGTTAAAGCAGCTTAGCTAATAGTGGAAACTGCCATGGTTCATCCTCTCTCACGAGAAACGAGTGCAAAACTATAAACAACTCTCGGCATGGCGAGCTCTCATTGGACGTCCCATGGTGTAAGTAGGACGTCCTATAGTCGAACGTCAGTGATTGGTTTTGCCGTGCTGCGTCATTAAGTAACTACCGGCATGGCGGGGTCTCATTGGACGTCCGTGACACGTTATCTATAGCCACCACAGCTCCAACAAGACCCACAATGTTTTACTAATGTAAACAGCCAGAAGAAGAAGGGGGAGGAAAACTGTTTGCAGGACTCTGTTTCTGTGGCCGTGTAGATTTTTCCAATGCATCACTACAAGCTGATAAAACCTTTAGCGTGAAAAACCCCCCAACCCTAAATAAACGTCAAGTAAACTGAGTATGTTACCACAACATTTACGTAGTTGTGTCATGGGCTACTATCAAGGACCAATACTAAACATTACCCCAATAGGGCACCACGTATGGCAAGAGGCACATTCCACTGCTTCAGTCACACTGTTGACGCATAACGAAGTCCCTAATCTTGTTTAAGCAAATGAACGCCCAGCAGGAGGTCGTGGGCACACGTCAACTTCTGAGGTTGTCACACGAAGAGAAAACACTGACACGGTGAACTGACCCTCTGCCGGCATCTACATGAAGCTCTGAAGCTGCGGTACGAATTCTTTATTCTTTATTTTTTATTCTTTGTCATTACATTCATACCCTGCTCCACCAACTAGTGGCGCTCTGCAGAGCCTCTATTCCAGTGTTTCCCAAACTTTTTTAGTACGTGACCCCTTACAGCAGTACCAAACCTGTCATGACCCCCACATTTATAAGCCTTCCAAAATCGTACTAATTTTAAATGGCACAGATATATTTTAAAATTATAAATATTAATCACAGCAGAGAAAAATAAAATCTCCATTGATCTTTATCAATGTTTATTATAACAATGACTGATTTATTAACATTTTAATGTGAAGAATGTACCTGCTTCTTTGCTACAAGCAAATCAATACGAGGGTCTGTATGGCTCAAGGCACATCGCATGTCTGCTTCAGCATTCAACCTGTTTCTAGCCTTCGATTTGATCACCAGGAGAGTCGAGAAACCACTTTCACAGAGGTAAGTGGATGAAAAAGGAATGAGTACTTTCAGGGCAAATTTGCTGGTCTTGGGGAAAGCGGAGAGCATCTTGACCCAGCAGTTAGAGCTGTTGAACTGTTGCTGTTCCTGGAACTCCTCTTTCGCTGTGGTGTTGTTGATGAGCTCCAAGAATTCCTCTTGTATGTCATCAGGAAGTTCATCCACAGTGCATCGGAAAGGATTGCGAGCAAGTGTCAGCTGTACATTTTCATTTATATCAGTTTCATGAAAATAGCGTTTGAACTCTTCTTGGAGGATTATCAAGTGTTCCTTGATCTCTTGTTGCAGCTCCTCGGCAAGTGGTTCTTCTCCGATGACCTCGTTCAGACGCTGAAAGGAAGCTACATTTCCCCTTTCAACTTTCCTCTTCCAGAGAGCTAACTTGTCGAGGAAAGCCTTGATGGCATCGGTATGCATTATGATAGTGGTATCTGGGCCCTGTAGTTGCCGGTTGAGTCCATTCAAAGCTTCAAAAACATCTGCCAAGTAGGCAAGACTACACTTAAATGGCCCCTGAATGTCATTTAACAGCTGATCCGTTTTCTTCCCTTGAGCTGCCAGAAATATCAGCAATTCATCAAAGAGTTCAAATACACGGGCGAGAACATTACCCTTTGACAGCCAACGAACAGATGTGTAGAAGAGTAGATCTTGGTGAGCAGAATCCATGTCTTGGCACAACCTACGAAAAAGCCTGGTGTTGAGTGCCCCTCCTTTGATATGGTTGACGATGCGGATCACTGTTTCCAAGGTAGCTTTGAGAGGAGCAGGAAGCGTCTTGGAGGCTGAAAAGTTTAGCCCCGTTCCGGCAAGCTGAATGTAGTACATACAGTTGTTAGACCCTTGATGACCCCCAGAAAAGGGCTCATGACCCCTTTAGGGGTCATGACCCCCAGTTTGGGAACCCCTGCTCTATTCTATAGTAATTAAATATAAAATACAAATATGAACAATACCTAGCAGAGTACTATAGAAAATATTGTAAAAACTGCACACACACACACACACACACGGTAAAATCTAGCTATACATGTAATGTAGTTTAAGTAATCAAAACATAAAAATTGCATATTAAAATCTTACACAGTATAATGTTGAATGACAGTCATATCTGACATATCATAGGCATCCCTAAATAAATATGTCTAGTCTTTTCTTAAAAAGTTCAATGCTATTGCTTGCCTTAACCTGCACTGGAAGCCTATTGTACAGTCTTGGAGCACACACTTGAAAGGCTTTGAAACCTGTATCTGAGTTACATCTTGGCTCATTTAACCTGTACTCATCTGCTGCATGCCTTACTACAACACTTGTCCTAAGCTCAAATGGATGCAATAACTTTCTTAAAGAAACAGGTTTTCCAGTAGTCATGACTTGATAAGCTAACACACAAATTTTATAAGCAATACGAGCCTTTATCGGTAACCAATGCAAGTCAATAAGTACAGGCGTTATTCTGTCGCGAGGTGAAACATATTTGATCATTCTGGCAGCCCTATTCATTGTCAGTTGTAATTTCCTTAATTGATAATTTGGCAGGTTATAATACAAGGAGTTGCAGTAGTCCAGCTTGGCTATTACATGATTTTGAATCAGAGACTTGATAGAATATTCATCCAAATATCTCCTTATGAAAGCAATGTTCCTCAGATTATACCTTGCCACTCTCACAGCCTCATTTATTTGATCATTTAAGCTTAAATACTTATCAACTATGACTCCCAAATCCTTAACCCTCTCAGATAAATAAATATTTGTACCATTTACATGTAAACTTTGCACTTCGTTAAACCTCCTAAGGCCACTCTTTTTTCCAATAAACAAACATTCAGTTTTCTACATTTAATTTCAACTGTTTTTATTCATCCATCCCTTAATAAGAGCCATAACTCTTGTCAATGTATTTTCTGTATCTAAAATATTGTTAACTGTTAAGTAAAACTGAGTATCATCAGCATAGAGAGCGAAGGTTACATCAAATTCCTCCAAAATGAAAGACAATTCTATAGTATAAACACTAAATAATACCGGTCCCAGCACACTGCCTTGGGAACACCTCTGTTGAGCTGACAGTGCTCAGAAAAGGAGCTCCCCACTTGGACACAATAACTCCTATTTACAAGGTAGCTCCTTAGGTACTGCAGTGCACGTTCTCTAACACCTATGATCTGCAGATCTTCTAACAGTACATCATGCACTACAGTATCAAAGGCAGCACTCATATCTAACAATATTAAAACACCACACTTTCCCTCATCCATCATACACAAAAGATCATTAGTGACACTACACAATGCTGTTTCAGTTGAGTGTAACTTCCTATACGCAGACTGATTGTCAGGCAATACATGAATAGTAGATAAATAATCCATTAGCTGAACATGAATCACACTTTCAATAATCTTTGATAGGAATGATAGGTTTGAAACTGGTCGGTATGAAGAAAGGCACTGCCGATCAAGTTTACTCTTTAGAGTAGGTTTAACAATAGCAAGTTTCTCACTTTCTGGAAAAACACTCACGTATGCTCAAGTTGACAATTTTAAGAGAATACTTGTGAGCTGTAAAAAGTCTTCCCCATTGGCTACATCTGACATAGGAAATGGATCTCGAACACAATAAGTCTTTTTAATATTTTTTAACAATGTTTGTAGAGTATCTATACTGACCTCACTGAAAGAGGCCAGACCAACATAGAGTATGTTGGGCATATATGTGACATGGTGAGCCTGTTCCTCCTCTTCCAGGCTACTAACAATATTTCCAATTTTTCTATCAAAATGTCTCATGAAATTGTTTGCCAGGTCTATATCTGAGAGCCCGTCAGGAAGCTTCTTGACATTACTCTTACCAGTTAGGGTGTTAAGAACAGAGTACAGTCTCCTAGCATCAGTTCCTGCCTCAGTAATCTTTCGCTTGTAATATATACATTTACGTTTTCTTATTAGTTTATTTACAATATTCTTAGCACAAACATACTCTCTGCGGGATTGTTCTGTGCGAACACGACGCCAAGTTTTCTCCTTATGTTGTCTGACTTTAATGGCGTTCGAAATCTCGGTATTAAACCACGGAGCATTATCTTTCTCAACAATGACTTTTTGAACAACTGGACACATATTTTCATACTCACTTCTAAGGGTGTTGGTATATAAAGGAACAAGACAACTCAGGCAGTCGTCAATTTTCCGCACAGTGTCAGGTGCATGAAAGCAATTATCATTAATTTCACTAGAAATCTTAGCCATTACGGTGTCAATCAAAATTGAAGAGTCAAGATTAGTTTTATTTCTGTAAGTAATAGTTTTCCTGGTCTTCCTGTTTCTCTGCACCTCAATCATGAATGTAATAAGTTTATGACAAGGAGAAGTGGCAAAGTCTGGCTCAACCACAAGGTGATGAATTCTTGCCAACACACTGTCACAAAATACTAAGTCCAGTATATGTCCTGAAAGAGAGGTGGGTTCATCAACTTTATTTAAGAATTGCTGAGCCGACATCATGTCCATGAAATTTTTAGAGTGTTGATCATGTACGTCATCAATTCTAAGATTGAAATCTCCACAAATATAGATATTATCATTTGTATCATGAAAATGTTCGAGGTAGGTAGTGAATTCCTCAATAAAAGCAACACTACTTGTCTGTGGAGGTCTGTATACAACAACAAAAATATGTTTATGGTTGCCGTTAACCAGAAAACTAGCTGTCAATGATTCAAACGTATTAAATGTGTGAGAAGCATGTAATTTTATCTGTGGAAATTCATTACTTATAAATATACCAACCCCTCCACCTCTCCTGTTTGCTCTGGGAACATGTAGAAAGGTGTGAGTGCTTGGTGTCATTTCATGTATTTTGGCCTCGTCGTTAACATTCAACCATGTTTCAGCAATAGCAAGAACGTCAAAAGATTTCTCCACAATTAATTCTCTCAACTCAATAGTCTTATTACCAACAGATTGAATATTTACAAAACCACATTTAAGAATGTCTTGTCTCCTAGTATCCATGATCAGTTATGTTTCTTACTCTCACCATTTCTGCATCAAGTGATTTACACTGCCTACTGTTTACTACATGGTTCACATCATCCCTGGAGTGTCTCATACAATTAATACACTTAGCACTCTCACTAGTATTTACTGTACAATCTTTGGTAAGGTGATTATCAGAACATTTAGCACAACTGGCAACATCTCCATTACTCTTAAATTTGCAGTTGCTCTCTGAGTGTCCATATCTTTGACAGTAGTAGCAGTTAAATACGTGATACCTGTCACGCACAGTATATCTAGCCCACTTTAGACACACAACATCACCGTGTTTATATATCAGCCCTCTAACATCAGGTGTACATCTCAATATGTAATGTACAGTGTTACCATTGGCAGGCTTATCAAATACAAGCTTAATTTTATCATGCACATTGTCTACACTTTGAAGATAAACATTTTAGCAACCAAAATTCAACAATATCTTCCTTACTCTCCTCTTTAGAAACATTACAGATCATTATCTTAGGATGAAGCTTCTTAGTGAAATTCATTTCCAAATTCTTTAATCCATTGCTGATCTTGTTCGCCGCCGTCTGGCGCTCAGACTCACTAGCAAAATTCATGACAGCATTACCACCACTTGTAAACTTGGTATCCACTACTGGCACATCCTTCAGAACCTTAGCAAGTTCAGCTTTCCTGCTAGCTACATTATTATCCTTATCAGTAGACTTTACAACCAACAGATTTTTCTCCTTTGTGACAGTAGCATAGGACCTAGCATCACTTACATTCTCCTTAACAATGTGATTAGCATGTAGGTTAACCATGGTACTTATTATCTCATCTTTCATATCAAGTAGCACATTTCTCTTAGTTCCAGCCACTGGTGCAGGAGTAGCACCAATATCATTTTCTCTTGAGTCCTCTCCCCACACACTAGCATGCATGTTAACAACAGTGTTGATGATCTCATCTTTCACTTCAGACAGCTTCTGGTTCAGATTTTCTGTACTAGCAACAATTTTGGTTATGCAGTCATCAAGATCAGTGTTATGACAACCCTGTTCTAGTTTACTTTCCAAGTCTCGATTCCTTTGTTTTAGCATTTCATTCTCTCTGTTTAGCCTTTCTGCCTGTTTACCTAACTCAACTAGCTTATCATGCTAACACTTTTTTCCTACATGGACGACACATCCAATCCACCTTGTCCAGATCCTTATCTCGCACATCTTTTAAGTATACACACACCTTGTGATACCAGCTGGGACACAGATCACACCCGACACACTCTGGGGAAAATTCCTTCCCCTTTCCACAGTGTTCACAGATGGTAGGACCGGCCATCACCTACACTAATCTGTGTTCTTGATGGTTACCCGAGACTGCTGTACTGCTCTTTCGAGATGTTACCATGGCAACGACATCAGTGGCTACTGCGCATGCGCAGAAAAAGGTTGGAGGGTCGAGGGAGGGCTATGCATGAGGGGTTGAATATTAAGCCGTAAAATAAGACTAAGTCCGACAGGCAGTCCACAATCTATGCAGCTCCTCATGAACTACGTATCTTCACACACCTGGTGACCCTCTTAAGACGTCCTAGGCCTTCTTCTTCTCCTATAATCCGTAATAATAGTAAAAGCGACACCAGCTGCGGTTTGTTTACATCGCCATTATTGTTGCATTTTTTTCGAGACATATATTTCGATATCAACAATGGTATCAATAAATTAATTAATTCCAACTATTATACATTGTTTGCCGTCTACAGAAAAAAAAAAAAAAGATCAACTCATGGCGATACTGAAATGTATAGCCTATATCTTAGGGCGGGTTCACACGCGTCAATATACGACTGAAATTGCACGTCGGTAGAGTTTGACTGAATATCGGTGTCTAGCAACTGGAAAACCAGTCGCAAAACAAGACCGATATGTTGGTATTGTTAAGCTGATTTGCGACTTTGTTTGAGGCGGGTTCACACGTGTCAATATGCGACTGAAATTGCAAGTCGATAGTTTGACTGAATATTGGTGCCTAGTGAACTGGTTGAAAACCAGTCGCAAAACAAGACCTATATGTTCGTTCGATTTGCGATTTTGTTTAAAGTGGGTTCATGTGTCAATATGCGACTGAAATTGCAAGTCGTTAGAAGTATCGACTGAGCCCTTCTAGTCGGAACATGTTCACACATGCTACTGGGAAGTATCGGCTTGTTGGCGGGAATTGAATGTAAACAAACAATTACTCAACAAGATGTCTTCCTCTGGTGACGATGACGATCGCGATCAAATTAAATCATCACAAGTATTCAATCCTCACCTCCAACACCCTGCATATAGGGAAACACTCCTTGGAGAGTGGCAACGATCTCATGAAACGTCGATTTGCCTATTTTTTTTTTTCTGAATAATTAATTTTTAGTGTCCCAAATGTGCTCTTTTTCCCTCATCAACTCCAACATCATCCTTATATACATCTGGACGCCACATTTTCAAACCTTTCTCCGTGACGTCACAGCGTAAACAAAGTCGCAAATCGACTAAACAAGACCAACATGTCGGTCTTGTTTTGCGACTGATTTCTCCTGTTGTTACGCATGGATATTTGGTTGGAAACTCTACCGACTTAAAATTTCACTCGCATATATATACCTTTAGAAAGGAGAGAGAGAGAGAGAGAGAGAGAGAGAGAGAGAGAGAGAGAGAGAGAGAGAGAGAGAGAGAGAGAGAGAGAGAGAGAGAGAGAGAGAGGAAGAGTTTCGGCTATTTCACCGTGGTCTATCTACCAAAAAATAAGTCAAGCAGTCAATATAAATATAGATAAGAATTTAAGGCAGTAAATAGAAAAGAAACTAATTTCCCATCCCCCCTCTTTCTCTCCCTTATATACAGTAAGCCCCGCACTTGGCGAATTAATAGTCAGGAGAAACTACCGCCAAATGCGAATTTCGCCAAACACGAGTTCTTTATACCATATAAATTACCTAAAAAAATGTCTCAATCAGTCTTTGGTTATTGCCCAAGTCCCTCTTTTGACCCCTAAAATACCATCTTTTGAGCTGAAATAAAATCTTTTGCCTTCACATATTAGAACACATGTACAAAACAGACCAATAAACAATAAATAAAGCTAATAAGACATGATATAAAAGCTGTAACTCCAGTTTTTCCACCTGTTTCCCTCGTCCACTTTCGTCCTTGCTGCCACCACCATTGTCCTTACCTCAACGGTACCACCTGTTGCGCTGGTAGAGGCCATGTTAGCGGTAAATCGCCAGAATTCGTTCCCACGTTAGCAAAACAGAGGGTAGCACAAACAAAATGGCTGAAAGGGACTCTCACACTGCGTTCTGATAGGTTTAGAGACAAGTCTGACGTCAATGGGGAGCCACGTAATTCGCTGTGCGGCTGCCAGGGGACCGCCAAGTTTTAATTCAAATCGCCAAGCGTGCACTCGGTGGTCCGTGGCCACTCTACCACCAAAAGTGAATTTCGCCAAGCTGAAATTCGCCAAGTGCGCAGGATACTGTGTGTATATATATATATATATATATATATATATATATATATATATATATATATATATATATATATATATATATATTGTTATCAAATTAATATGACTTTAAACTTTACGTACGAGGAATGCTGTTCGCTGTGCAAAGCCGGAATTTCCTAAATTCCACTTATGAACATTAATTGGTTTCTCTATTCAGGAGCAAGTGAAGTGACAGAAAAGTGTATGAATATGAAGGTAGTGAAGAAAAGTGTATGAAGGTTAAGAAGGAAAGTATAAATCAACAATTCCCTCTTCTTCAATGACACTCAACTGTCTCCCTCTTCCACACTGAATATTCTCGGTCTGTCCTTTACTCAGAATCTTAACTGGAAACTTCACATCTCATCTCTTGCTAAAACAGCATCTATGAAGTTAGGCATTCTGAGGCGTCTCCGTCAGTTTTCTCGTCCCTCCAACTGATAACTCTGTACAAGGGCCTTATCCGCCCCTGTATGGAGTACGCTTCCAGTCACACACCTTTACTAGATAGGATGGAATCAAAAGCTTTTCGTCTCATCAGCCTCCTTCTCACCGCCGAAATGTTACATCTCCTTTTATCTTTTATCGCTATTTTCATACAAACTATTCTACTGATCTTGCTAACTGCATGCCTCCTCCTCCTCTTGCGGCTTTGTTGCACAAGGCTTTCTTCTTCCTCTCATCCTTATTCTGTCCAACCCTCTAACGCAAGAGTTAACCAGTACTTTCAATCATTCATACCTTTCACTGGTAAACTCTGGAGCTCCCTGCATCTCTATTTCCGATTTCCTACGACTTGTCTTCTTTTAAGAGGGAGGTATCGAGGCATTTCCTCCCTAATTTTGACTGACGCTTTTCCTCTTTGTAGAGAGCCAGCATTCAACTGGGCCTTTATTTTTAATCTTTTCTTTTTTTTTGCCCTTGGCAAGTTGCCTCAGACAATTGTGTATTGGTGAGGAAAAGAAGATGAGGTTTAATAGAGGAGAGGTGGTGTTCTATAGATTGAAAATTAGATTTAAGATCTCTAATGCTGCAGAAGTTAATGAAGAAAGAGTTGAAGGAGGTGTCAAGACATTTTGGTTCGCCAGTGAGAGAGCAGTCCGATCTGGGGACATTTCTGGTCCCCTCTCTAGAAAGGAACTCCGAGGCTGGATGGAGTTGCCATTTTTTTATTTTATTTTATTTATTTTTTTTATTTTCAGTGAAGGGTGTGTATGTGGTAAGTGCATGTAGTTTTATGGAAAATGGGAGAGTTGTCTTTAGAGGCCAGGCTGTGACTGCTCCCTTGAGTTGTGAGACACACAGGGGAACGTTCAGTGAGATCACAACTAGCTTTTGCCTTCACAGAAAACATCTAGATATAAAAATTCATTTGTACCAGTTAGCATTAAATTGTATAATTCTGTCCATGCAAAAAGGTAAAGTTATTGCTTCCATTGTGATTTCGATTTTGATGCATGGTAAATTTACAGCATGGTGTTTTTAAAATAGTGTAGTGTATATAGTTTTAGTCTCGGACCTTACCTTGTCACAGATATTTTATTGTGTGTTGTACTGTATGTGTGTTGTAACTGTAACTGAATGATCTGGATCAACAAAGAGTTTCAATTTGTATGTATCATTACAAATTGACTAAATAAAGTAATTATTATTATTATTATTATTATTATTATTATTATTATTAATGGAGAGTTCACATAACCCCCTGAACTAGTGCTATTAGACCTCGCTGGGAGTAAATAATCGTTTCGGTAGGTGTCTACTACATCTTCCTCGCAACACTTACCCGGTGGGTTCGGCGGCTATAATTGATGAGCGGAAGGCAGGAAACTCACCAGGCAGACTGAAACAAAGCAGTATAGACAGACACAGGCACGCTGGGTGGAAAAGACAGGCACTGGGGTACATTTAGCTTCTTTATTGAAGTCTAGACATGCACACGCAGATGCATTACGCAGTCACTGGCATCCAAGGACACGTGAAGCTACCTCACCCCACCCCACCTGCACACGGCACTTGTCACTTACTGTACACTGCACTTAGAGGCGTCCAAGGCACTTTTCACTCAATGTACATTGCACTTATGGGCGTCCAAGGCACCTGTGAGGCAGAGAAGGCACTGTCTGGGGCACGTGTACACAACACTGGTTAGGCGAGAGGGGAAGACACCTGCGAAGCGGCATAGGATAGCTCACCAGGCCTCCCCTGAGCTCTCTCTCTCTCTCTCTCTCTCTCTCTCTCTCTCTGTAGTATTTCACTTCATTTTGAGTCTTTTGTAAACCAGTGTTTTGATCAGTTTGGTGTACAATTTGGTCATTGGATTTGCCATATTACAACGCTTTCTTCAACAATAACACTACTCATGGAGGAGATCTGGCTGTTTATTTGCATCACAATTTTCCAGGCTCAACACTGCATAATATTTCACAATCATCACTTTACATCGAATCTTGATTTATAAAAGTCACTAAGCCCTTCAGTTTTTTTTTATTTTTTTATTTTTTTTATTGGAGATGTTTACAGACCACCCAATCCTAATTTAAATGAATTTTTGTTGTGTATTGAAAACTTACTTGAATATTTGGTTAACCAAAAAATACCTTGCCATTTGATGGGTGACTTCAATATTAATCCCTTGAAAAAAGAAAGCAACGTCCAGGAATTCATTAACTTGCTTTACTCTGACTATTTCTGCCTTATTATTACTAAGCCAACTAGAGTTACTGCAACATCAGCTACATTAATCGACCACATTTGGACCAATAACTTGCAAAACCATAAGGTGAGTGGTATAATATTCATTCTGATATTAGTGACCATTTCCCAGTTTTTAGCGTTTTTAATACGTTTAACAGTAATCGTGAAGCCAGATCATCATTTTTTTTTTTTAAAGATCTTTTGATGATTCATCCACCAGTGCATTCAAAGAAGAGTTACTTCATTATAACTGGATTTCAGATATGGACATTAATGACAAACACTAGTTTTGATAATTACATGAATAAGTTTCTGAATTTGTATAATAAACATTTTCCCTTAAATTAGCATTCAGTTAAAGGAAAACATTTAGGTAAACCTTACATTACCAAAGCTATAAAAAATCTATTAATCAACGTAACAAATTACAAAAGCTTTTTGCTAAGTGGCCCCTTACTTATGGAAAAGTTTTCAAACAGTATAGAAATACACTTACCTCTGCCTTAAGAAAGCGAAACATAACTATAATAAGACCAGATTAAAAGACAATGCAGGAAACAAAGAAAACCTGGGAGATTCTTAATTCTATAATGGGTAGAAATGATAAACAGTTGCCATACGAACTTTCTTTTGAAAATAATGTCATTAGCAGCCACCAAGAAATTGCAGAATCCTTCAATAATTATTTTTATAACATTGCAAATAAATTAGCTAGAAATATACAACAGCCTCCTGTTCCTTTTACGTCCTTCCTGCCAGACCCTGTACCATCTTCCTTTTTCCTCCGACTAACATCTCTTTCTGAAGTTACTTCAATAATTAATAATCTTAAGGCTACTGCACCAAAATATAATGACATCAGTATGAGAATACTTAAAGAATGAGTTAGTCACATTTCGCCATTCCTTGAATTTGTCATAAATGCTTCGTTTAAAAAAGGATGCTTTCCCAAACATCTTCAAATTGCCAGAGTTGTGGCAGTTTACAAAGAAAGTGATCAAATTATTCATTCTAATCACAGACCTATTTCCATCCCTTGAAGTTTTAGCAAAATTTTTTTATAAAAATTGTAGTAGATAGATTAATGAATTATGTCTCAAAATATTCTATTCTCTTTAATGATCAATTTGGTTTTTCGCTCTAATTATTCATCTGAACATGCTTTGCACCTCCTTTGTAAAAACTTGAACAAAACCATGGACAACAAATGTTTCCAAATATCAGTATTTTGCGACCTCTCCAAAGCTTTTAACACAATATCTCACAAAATCTTGATAGAAAAACTAAAAGTCTACGGTATTCGGGGTACTGCACTTGAATAGTTCAAAAGCTACTTAAGTTCTAGAAAGCAGTGCATAGTGTATGAAGGCTCCACATCATCTTTCGCTCCGACTGATTATGGGGTGCCTCAAGGATCAATTTGGGTCCCATCCTCTTTCTACTATTTATTAATGATATTACTAGTAGCTATGGTCAACTTAAATATATCCTGTTCGCCGATGACACCACTATTTATATCCAGGGGCAAAACCTTAATGCTATCAAAAATACCTTAAACACTGAACTTCAACATCTTTCTAATTGGATAAAGAGCAATAAACTAACTCTCAATATTTCCAAAACCCATTATATGGTATCTTCTAAAGTTATGTCACAGTCACCCAAGATTGATATTTCCACTGACAATTATTTAATTGAAC
The DNA here is from genome assembly GCF_017591435.1 of Portunus trituberculatus. NCBI lineage: Eukaryota > Metazoa > Arthropoda > Malacostraca > Decapoda > Portunidae > Portunus > Portunus trituberculatus. The sequence continues at coordinate 8,594,099 of NC_059264.1, read as the reverse complement.
AAGTTGATGAATGTAAGTTTTTAGTGTCATTGTAGGCAATAATTTGAAATGGAAATCTCACATAGCCATGCTTAACACTAAACTTAACAAATTAATAGAAGTATTAGTCAAAGTTAGGAATAATATCACAATTGATTGTCTTCGTAAAATTGATCTATCCTTAGCACCCATACTTACTTTATTGCTCATCTGTTTGGGAGAGGAGTATTTGACACTTTAATCAACAACATTTTTATTACTCAGAAAAAAGTTGCTTCAGTCACCGATATGCCCACACTGATCCCCTTATTTATAGATCTAAAACTCTTAAAATTCCAAGACATTATAACTTTGCAAACTGTATCATTTGTCCACAAATCATTATCTTTCCCACATATTGCAAGAGATTTCCAACGTGTAGCACCAGTCTAGAATACAAGGTACCCCAATAATGTTACCATCCCATTATGTAGGACATCGCATGCCAAACGGTGTCTTTCCAGTAGAGGAGCCTCCCAGTGGAATCTTCTACCACAAGATATCAAAAACATTACATCAAAAACACTTTTTAAAAATAAAGTAAAAGGAATGTTCTTTGAAGAAAATTGATAAACATATGTATACATATTTTTTGTGTGTGTGCATATGCCATTGTCATGCTACCTTACATCCGAACTTTTCATGAATGACTTAATTGCTCTTTTGATGTAAGCTTTTTTTTTTTTTTTTTTTTACTTTTATACTTTTTGTTACTTTTGTCATTATTATTATTTTCATCATAACTGTTCTCTTTACTACACGTCATAAATTCCCAATTTACTTTTTTCTAAATCTATTTCCATTGCTCTGCATCTTCTTTACTAGTTACTTATTCAAATCTTCATTTGATGGTTATTTCTAATGGTACTCTATGAGTAATATCAGTTATCATTATTATTATTATTATTATTATTATTATTATGATTATCATTATTTTTATTATTATAGTTTTATCATTTTTTTCTATTATTGTCCTTATTAGTATTGTTATTATTGATCGATGTTATTACATTCTAGTTAGAAACGTTTCCTCTTCTTCTCATTATCGCTATTACCATTACTTCTATTATTGTTCTACTAGTTCTACTGTTATCCTTAATTTAATTTGTATTATTTTTGTTATTATTATTATTGTTATTATTATTTTTATTATTATTATTACTATTATTATTATTATTATTATTATTATTATCATTATTAATGTTATTATTATTATTATTATTATTATTAGTTTTTATCATTATTATTATTAGTATTATTATTATCATTACTATTATTATTATCATTACTATTATTATTATTATTATTATTATTATCAACATGTTCATTATCATTATTATTGTCATTATATTATTGGTATTATATTACTATATTATTATTATAATTGTCATTACTAGTATTGTTTGCATTTTGCACTAGACCTTAGCACTGAACTTCAATGGTGTAATTTTTGTTTTTTTGGGCCTGTAAAAGAGCCCCGGCTCAGCAGATCTTTGTTCACTATTTAATTAATGTTATATTATGTTAAGTTATGTAGTACATGTGGGCCAATAAATGTATCATTATCTCTCTCTCTCTCTCTCTCTCTCTCTCTCTCTCTCTCTCTCATACATGCAGGCAGACAGAACAGAGGAAAGCAGGAATGGAGGAAAGAAGACAGAGAAGCAAGCCACACAGACAGGAAGGGAGAAAGGCGATCAACTTTCAGGAATGGAGGGAGGGAGGGCAGGAGGAGCTAGTGGCGCGGGCGTTATAGGAATAAAAAATATGCAGGCAGCTAATATTTCGTGGTAGGGTGGTGGTGATGGATGAACAGCGCGTCATAAAACACCCCGATAGCTTGGGTGGGGTGGAAGTAAGGCACGAGCTGAGTGTGTATCTGCCGCCACCAGCAACGGTCTGGGCTTGAGGCTGAGGGTAATAAACATGCTCCCTCAGAAACGCTTCCCTCAAACAGTATGACTATTTTCCAAGGCCACAGATGTATAAGTTAGATTCTCAATAGTGTTTTTCTTGTTAATAATGTAGAAGTCACATTAATCTGTCACTAAAACCATAAAAAAGCGCCATTAAAGCCTATATTATCTATAACTATAAGTCTTTTAATGCAGTGGTGTGGCGTAGAAGTGTTTCTTAAACACGTATTCTCAAACACTTCTGTGCTTCACCTCCACTATTTCAAAAAGCTCTATCTAAAATTTATACTGTTTTCTAAGGTATTTTTACGGTTCTAGAGGAAGACTGACAATATTTCTACATCATTAACTGGAGAAACACTCTTGCAATCTCCTCTAATCATCTCTGTGGCCTTTGAAAACAGTCATGGTGAGGGAGCAGAGCGTTTCTAAAGACAGCACTTATGACAGTTAACAAGCCATGATCTGAAATCTCGACGTCCCAACTACTACTCTCAATAGGTTATGGTTGAAATTACACGGAATTTTTGGTATTATTTATATATCCATTTATTTTTTTTTTCTTTTACTGTTCTAGTGACACATTAACAGGACTGTTACATCAATAGCAGACGAAGCACTCTCAAGAGGTGTGTTAGAGTACATTCATGCTATGGCATGGCTGCACCCTTGAACCACTGGCACAGCACATCTATACAGAGTGTGAAATTCTTTTTACTTTGCTATGAGCCGCATGTTGTGGCTTCCCTGCCCCTGTGTGTGGCGTATGAGGTCAGTTCTACCATGAGCTAAATTTTTGAAACACTTTTTCCCTTACCTACACTTATTCAAAACACACCCGTTGAAATTACGCTGCTTTTTGATGGTGTTTGTAGTTCTCGTTACGGAATAACAAGATTTCTACATTATCAAGAGAAGCACTCGTGTGAATCCGATTAATCATATCCGTGGCATTTAGAATAGTGCGGATGAGGTGAGAGATCTGTGTTTCAGAATACCAAGTGGGAGTCTTCATAATATTTTTTTAGAACGACTGGCTGTGTTAAGAGATCTGCAATAAATGACCTGGTAGATTTACACACACACACACACACACACACACACACACACACACACACACACACACACACACACACACACACACACAGTGAGTAGGTACGGGATGTAAGTGAGTAGGTACGGGATGTAGTGAGTAGGTACGGGATGTAAATCGAGGAGTTGTGACCTTGTTGTCCCGGTGTGTGGTGTGTGCCTGGTCTCAGGCCTATCCGAAGATCGGAAATAATGAGCTCTGAGCTCGTTCCGTAGGGTAACGTCTGGCTGTCTCGTCAGAGACTGCAGCAGATCAAACAGTGAACACACACACACACACACACACACACACACACACACGGCCCGGTAGCTCAGTGGTTAGAGCGCTGGCTTCACAAGCCAGAGGACCGGGGTTCGATTCTCCGGCCGGGTGGAGATATTTGGGTGTGTCTCCTTTCACGTGTAGCCCCTGTTCACCTAGCAGTGAGTAGGTACGGGATGTAAATCGAGGAGTTGTGACCTTGTTGTCCCGGTGTGTGGTGTGTGCCTGGTCTCAGACCTATCCCAAGATCGGAAATAATGAGCTCTGAGCTCGTTCCGTAGGGTAACGTCTGGCTGTCTCGTCATAGACTGCAGCAGATCAAACAGTGAATTACACACACACACACACACACACACACACACACAGAGAGAGAGAGAGAGAGAGAGTGTAAAGGTAAAATGTATTAGTGCACCTAGTGTGTAGATAAAGCTTCTATAAAGGTGAGGCTTCTGGAGTTTTTTTTATTTATTCATTTATTTTATTCAGATTTTTACAAGTGCAGTGAAAAAATGTGGCATGGAAATGTGTGAATGTATTTTATTTGTTTGTAACGTTTTATGAATTTTTATTTGTTTATTTTCTTTGTTTTTTAAAGGTATATTTCTTTTATGTTTTGTGAGGGAGCAATAGAATAAAAAACGAATTTGTCACTAAATAAACACAACAACAACAATAAGTACCACTACTACTACTACTACTACTACTACTACTACTACTACTACTTTATTAATTATTATCATTGTAGTATAACAGTAGTAGCTGTAGATTATTATCATTATTATTATTATTATTATTATTATTATTATTATTATTAGTTGTAGTAGTAGAAGTAGTAATAATAGTAGTAGTAGTAGTAGTAGTACTAGTAGTAGTAGTAGTAATACTACTACTACTACTAGTAGTAGTAGTAGTAGTAGTAGATGAAGTAGTAGTAGTAGTAGATGAAGTAGTAGTAGTAGTAGAAGCAATAACAGTAGTAGTGAACAGCGCTTCCTAGAAGTACACCTACAGGCTCTATAGGCCATAACATAAAAAAAGAAAAAAAATAGTAGTAATAGTAATAGTAGTAGTAGTAGTAGTTATAATAGAAGTATTAGTAGTAGTGGTAGGTGTAGTAGAAGTAGTAGTGGTACGTGTAGTAGTAATAGTAGTAGTAGTAGTAGTAGTAGTAGCAGTAGTAGCAGTAATAATAGTAACTATGGTAGTGGTACGTGTATTATTATTATTATTATTATTATTATTATTAGTAGTGGTAGTAGTAGTAGTAGTAGTAGTAATTGTAGTAGTGTAGTAGTAGTAGTAGTAGTAGTAGTAGTAGTAGTAGTAGTAGTAGTAGTAGTAGTAGTAGTAGTAGTAGTAGTAGTAGTAGTAACATAGGTAGTATTGTTATCATAAGTATTAACATATAGAAATAAAATTTTTTTCCCAATAAATTTTACGTCACCTCCACTAACGGAAGAGCACGCCTGCCTTCATGTCATCAATACAATAACCTCCATGGTCTCTAGCAGCGAAAGGCAAGGGGAACCAGTTATAACGTGTCACTGTGGCAAGCGAGTTCCTTGTTTCCAACGGGGCGGAGTGGCTGTTTTAACTCTTTTTAACCGTTGTGGTCCCCTTTGTAACATTCACAGCACCGTTAAATTGTTTCCACGTAAATTAAACCCACAGGAAAAGAGAGAGGATAAAAGTGAGAAAAAGTGATTAATCTATTTCTTTTCAACATACAGGAACTATTTATTTTCATCCAATTTTTACTGTAAAAGTCTGGGGTTCTCTTGCTGCTTATCTATATCTTTCATTTTGCCTGCAACTTGTGTGGTTTAAAGAGGAGACAATCAAGAATACATCAAATCAATCAAACTGGCTTTACAATCTGACCATCCCCTTCCTCCCCTCCCCCCCCTCTCTCTCTCTCTCTCTGTTAATTTTTCTTACTTAAGGAGAAAAATATATGAACTTTTTTATTTTTTACCCTCGACGACAGACAGAGAGAGAGAGAGAGAGAGAGAGAGAGAGAGAGAGAGAGAGAGAGAGAGAGAGAGAGAGAGAGAGAGAGCGTTCCTATTTCCGTCCACCACTTGAAAGCAAATGAATTCACAAAACAGACATGCAGTTCAATGAAACATTAGCGAGGTCGTACCAGGCTGTATATCGCCATGGCTCAATGCTTGGTAGTATCGTACAATGCATGGTAGTTCGTGAGCTGTTGATAGATGGCGTTGCTGACCATTCTACTATAACATGTATCTACTTATATCGCGTATATAGATGAGTGAAAGAAGTGATATTGAACTATTTAGGCCGCAGTTATGTTTGTACTGTAATAATCTCTTTGTAATTATGGCTAGTTTTTTTTCCGCCTTTTTTTTTTTGTTTATTGATCAGTGTTTTCTTTCTCAATAAAAAAATAAATAAAATAAAATAAATAAATAAAAAAAGTAAGGAAAATATCAGTGCGGAGTCTTCTTGGTACATAATAGGTAATCACTGAACAATAATGTTTTTTTTTCTCAATTATTGTTCGTTTCCTTAAAAAAAGAACAAAGGAAAAAAAAGTAGGAAAAGAGCAGGAGAAAAAAAAAAAAAAAAAAAAACATGAAGGACATCAACGAACTAGAAATCGATGTGAGT
>NC_059264.1:8568177-8580677 GCF_017591435.1 Portunus trituberculatus | reverse complement strand
TCCTCCTTATGACAAGCATACCTCCTCCTCCTCCTCCTCCTCCTGCTGCTGCTTCTGCTGCTGCTGCTCCTCCTTATATCATGCACCGCTCCTCCTCTTCCTCCTCCTCCATCTCTACCTCCTCTTCCTGCTCCTCCTCGTCATGAAACGCACACCTCCTCCTCTTCCAACTCGTCCATCACAACTAATGCGAGTGAATCCCACGTTGACAGTTCAATTTATGAGCGACTAAGGTGACAGTGGCAGATTTAGTGAGCCGCGACGAACGTGGCTTCTCACATAATGAGCCGCCGCCGCCCCTCTGCCCTCACTGAGGGAATACGGGTGTGGCTGCGGCGTGGCTCTGAAAGCTCCCTGTTGTTAAGAGTCTCGTTGTCTCCTCTGAGCCTCACTTAACTGTGCCTGGTGTATTGAGTTGTGGCTTTCAAAAGAGTTTTCGTGACTCCAGTAGTAGTTTGGTTGTTTGATATGTGTGAAGTGTAAAAAATAACTTGTTTTTTACGGTATATTTCCCATAAATACTAACAGGAAGTAACTGTAACTAAGATTTACAGATCTGACTGTTGTATGTGACATAAATATTGCTTGTGAGATCTTGAATTTCTTGGCTGAGTCCTTGTTAACATTTAATAAGCAATGTTGAGTGTGTGCCGAGACACCATAAGCCTCCATATTAATTAGACCCACATGTGGGTTTAGTTACTCTAGTGGAAGGTGTTAATTAAGGGTTTCAGGAAGACTTTCTTGATACCAGGGAGTTTATCGAGTGTTCCGCAGCCACAGTGGTTAAAAACTATAGTGGGGGCACACAACCGGTCATATCCACTTCTTTTAAGCATGCTGTAGTGGAATGTGTTGAGGTTTTTAGGTTCATGATTGTAGTGGTCATTTTATTGTATATAGTGTTCTCCGACATCAATGGAAACGTTCATACTCCTGAACATTTCCAAGCCTCAACTTCTCTTAACAGGCTCTAGTGGAAGTTAATTAGGTTATCAAGGTTAAATTCATGATGCCAGTACTATACAACAGTGTAACGAGAAAACTCATCAAAGACAATTCGACTGATTATCTCCATGGCTTTTGAAGATACAGTAGTCTTGATGAGCAAACATAGCCTTTGAGAGTTGAAATACGACGCAGAGTGAGGTGCAAACAGCAACAGCAACAGCAACAAGAGTCCCGCAGCGCTTGTTCACGCATCATCTATACAAAGTGAGAGAGAGAGAGAGAGAGAGAGAGAGAGAGAGAGAGAGAGAGAGAGAGAGAGAGAGAGAGAGAGAGAGAGAGAGAGAGAGAGAGACGGATGAAAATGTTCAGTATGCAAGGTGAGGGAAGTAGAAAGGTGAAAACTTGTGAAATAAAAGATTGGGTGTTTTTGGGTGCTTAAAAAAAAAAAAGAAAAAAAAAAGAGAAAAAAACCTCCCCCCAAAAACATGCAAATACCGAAATACTTTGACTTTATTGTTTCTGCATGAATGTACACAATGAAATAAGAGTTTGAGTTTGTTATGTGGAAGTAATTATTTTTTTTTTTTTTGGGGGGGGGTTGTTGTGGGAATGTTTGCGATTTGTTTTCTCTCATTAGTTTCGAGATTTTCTGGTGATAATTCCTGCAATGACGAAGCCAAGGAGAGAAATGAAACGTAAGCTGTGAGATATGTACGGTAAAAATTTGCACAATTATAAATATTCTTGTGGAGAAATAAAACAAGGAAGAATAAAATGGCGAAAAGGAAACAGCAAAAAATATCAAAAGAATAAGAGTAAAATAAGAAGAAATATGTACAAGTTAATATGAACCAAATTTAGAGAGAGAGAGAGAGAGAGAGAGAGAGAGAGAGAGAGAGAGAGAGAGAGAGAGAGAGAGAGAGAGAGAGAGAGAGAGAGAGAGAGAGAGAGAACCTTCCTCATTTTACCACCTACAGCCATTCACAAACACACACACACACACACACACACACACACACACACACACACACACACACACACACAGGTATCAAGTACAGCCAAGTCAAGCCAGGGCAAACCAAGCCAAGTTGCCACAAGACAAAATTTCTCCCTCTCCCTCTCCTCGTACACACACACACACACACACACACACTCTCTCTCTCTCTCTCTCTCTCTCTCTCTCTCTCTCTCTCTCTCTCTCTCTCTCTCTCTCTTCCCTCCCTGGTTTCCTTCACGCATTCTTTCCCTCGCAACTCTCCCAGCCTGCAGGTGCTCGTCCTCTCACACTCCCGCTCTCTCCCAAACTCTCACTCTTCCTCTCCCTTCGCACTCACTCACTCACATTGCCTTTAACTCATCTTTATCTGCATATTCTCTTTCTCTCCCTCTCTGCTTCTCTCTCTCTCTCTCTCTCTCTCTCTCTCTCTCTCTCTCTCTCTCTCTCTCTCTCTCTCTCTCTCATCCACATTTGTCATTATTCATATTCTTTCTTTCTCTATTTCTTTTTTATTCTCTCTTTAAATATTTCTCATGGTGTATTATATCTTTTATATCTGGCTTTATCATATTCTTCCATTCATCAACTTTAATATTGGTGTCATTTGCATTCTTTCTTTAATTTATCTTTTGAAATGCATTGTCTATACATTTTTTTGGTCTTTTTTATTATTCCCTCTGTCTCTCTCCTTCACTATTTTCTTTTCTCTTCGTCCGTGTACAGATCGTTTTATTCCCTACATCCTCCTAAATTGAAAATGATTTACGTTCTTTCCTTAACTGCATTCCCTATATAATCTTACTTATTCTTTCATTTTGTATATTTTTTTCTCACTTTCTTCATCACAAACATATTCATCCATCCATCAATGCAATATTCATAATCCTATCATTCGTTTTATTTCCTACATCGGCCAGATTCTATAATTATTCACAGTATGCCAGTATCTGCATCTCTCTCTCTCTCTCTCTCTCTCTCTCTCTCTCTCTCTCTCTCTCTCATTTCTTTGCCCCGGTTTCTCTCAGTGCATTCATCACAAACAGATTTATCCCTCCATCTATCTACAATGCAATGTCTGTTATTCAAACTTTTTTCTCTTCTTCATAGACACAAGATTACGAGTATTGTTCGGTGGAAATGGAGGTTTTAGATAATCTTTCTCGTAAAACTTAGATTTGCTCTTTATTTTCTTTAACATGTATGCAGAAATGAGGAGGCAGTGCAGCATGTAATATAACTCAATAGGTAAATGCCTGAGTATCTTCGCGTATATAATTTGGTGTTTTCAGAAGAGAAAGTCGATCTGAATGAGTTTATCTTTTCATGTAGGCGAGGAACTGGCCATTCGACTAAGCGGACACACCCTAATACTGCCACTGACTTCACTGACTAATCCCTTCACTCCCTGGTCAGTCTAAGCATTGTTATTTAGTCCCGTACGATAAATTTGCTTCAACCCTGCCAACACCGTTATTAAGCTGCAACATACCAGATTGTTTTGTGTGTGTAACCCGGCTCCATAATCAAGAGTGCTGGTAGAAATACGATGTTAGTTCACCACGCATTTCAGAACAGGGCTGGAGGGAATACGGAGGGAGACTAATGAGCGAGTGAAAACGTCAGTCAGGGGAAGCAGTCACCTTGTTCCCGCGTCCTGAGATGGCGAAATTACTATGACAGACTTGTTGGAATGCACTATAGTAACACACACTTACATAATTGTCATAGTCACTTGCACTCTACCAAATATTTCTCCACTGCAGCCAACCTTTATCCTCTGAAAATATGTCCTTTCAGTTCTTAGATAAAAGCGATAAACGTGATGCATTAAGTCTATAAAAATATGGACAAAACACACACACACACACACACACACACACACACACACACACACACACACACACACAGATAACATTAATAAAAATTATAAACGTGGTGCATTAAGTGGACTAGATCAGTGATATAGTCTGCCTTGGTGCATAAACATGAATGTATGTATTCATGTTTAGGTGAAAGAGACGACAATACAGACAACAGATGAATCTATCTTCTTATTGGGACTTTTATTCAATTTATAAGAGAAGAGCTGATGCAGTGTAAACATAAATTAACTAAGTAATAAAAGTAAAGAAGGCAAAGGAGTCGTTTATTTATTGGGGGCTTCATTCATCTTAAAATAAACTGTGCATAGGAGAGATGAAATGAGACTGTGTAAACATTAATCAAGTACTAAACATATTAACAGTAGTGAAACAAAAGAAGCAGTGAAACGTAAGTATTCAGAGCCAGGGATATTACTTGAAACATCAATATTGTAACAATTACATGACACAGCCAGTAAAAAGGCTGCCAGTGCGTCTTTCAAATGTTATCAGTTTAATAAATTAAAACATCATTTCACATTTATGTAGAAAACTATGCACTTGTTTCACCTCCCGAAATTATACAAAACGTGTTAAGCAAAATGTATCTTATCGTACTGATGGATATATTTACATGAAGAGAAATGACATTTAAACAGAAATAATAAAAGGTAAGTATTTTAAAGATAACGAAGTAGACAGCGATGCGATTCCACGATAATGATGCGAGTTTCCACGATAGTGATGCGAGTTTCCACGATAGCGATGCGAGTTTCCGCAATAGCGATGCGAGTTTCCACAATAGCAAAGTGAGTTTCCATGATAACGATGCGAGTTTCCACGATAAAGATGCGAATTTCCACGATAGCGATACGAGTTTTTAAGATTACGATACGAGTTTCCACGATAGCGATGCGAGTTTTCACGAAAGCGATGTGAATTTCCACGATAGCGATGCGAGTTTCCACGTTAGCAATGCGATTCCACGACAGTGACTCGAGTTTCCACGATAGAGATGCGAGTTTCCACGATAGAGATGCCATTCCACTATAGCAATACAATTCCAGTTTCCACGATAACGATGTGGGTCATGACGATTGCGAAACAATATTGTAGCATACTTAACTATAAACAGGCTTTAAAACTAATCCTTTCTTCCCTAAGGTTCCATCCCAGTCCTGTATGCGAGGGTAGTGACGATGCAACCTTGCCGCCCCTCACACCGCTCGTCATGAGCAGTGACCCGCCACACACCACTCCCCAAACACTGCCATGAAGTGAGCCTTTCTCACCCCTTAAAAGGACCACTCCTACTGCTAGTGTCTGGTGCATAGCGCACAGCGTGCCCTCGCTCACGACGAGTTGTTCAGCCCGGTGCCATCACAATCAAGGGACCCGTACACACCCTCCACTAGACTCTATGGAAGGAGCCCTTATCTCCCCATCAGGACTCCCCCGTCCGGGCAGCATCTGGTGAATGGTAGACATTAATCTCCCTCTTATGGCGACACCTTGCTTAGTGTGAAGCACTGCAAGTGGACGACCAAATTATTACATGAAGCCTGAGGTCACAAAGGAAAGGAAGGATGAAGGGATGAAGGAGCTACACGAATTTCTCAAAAGCTATCGGAAAGGTGTATACACTTACAAGATGATGAAGAACACCGGTATAGATCATGGATGAAAACACACACACACACACACACACACACACACACACACACACACACACACACACACACACACACACACACACATACACACACACACATACACACACACTAATAATAATGTAAATAAAACTGATATACATAAGATACATTAAATTTATTGAATCATGGAAGAACACACACACACACACACACACACACACACACACACACACACACACACACACACAAACATGGAGGGTTCAAAGGGCGAGGCAGAAAGGGTTCATATTCCCGTTCCTGCAAGTGTCTTAATTAAGGGGATTTGATCTCTTAATGGAGGGTTGGGGCGACGCTGGCGTTAATTTCTTGTGTCAGAGAGAGAGAGAGAGAGAGAGAGAGAGAGAGAGAGAGAGAGAGAGAGAGAATAAGTCATCTTTTTTAGACAAGTTAAAAATGGTAAGGAAAAAAGAAAGAAGACAAAGTTGTATTTCGTTATTGTCGTTTGTGCATTTATTTATTCATCAAGTTACCAATCAGTTATTCAGTTAGTTAGTTGATTAGATAGCAAGTTAATATGGTCGTTGTTTAGTTAGCTAGTTATTAATTCTTCATACGTGTGAAGAAGGCTGGTAAAGGGTACAAAAAAGTAAAATAAATTAATAAATCAATAAGTAAATAAATAAAGAGATAAAAAGAAAAAAATACCAAACAGAAAAAAAAAGCCGTGAAAATGTCATAACAATTCGTGACAATAATTTTCTCTTATTTACTTGTGTTTTATAGTGCCCAAGAACTCCAGTCTTGTACCAAACACTACAGTCACTGCAACTGTACTCAGCCTTTCCCTCAGTTCCTATTCCCCTGACCCACCGGCAGTCTCTTTAGAACAAAAGAACATAAGAAAAGAGGGAAGCTGCAAGAGGCTGCCAGGCCTACACGAGGCAGTCCCTGTGTGTTTAAGCTACCTAATTCCATCTATCATCGCCATCCATGAACTTATCTAATCTTCTTATAAAGCTCCCTATTGAATCAGCCCTGACTACATGACCACTGAGACCGTTCCACTCATCAGCCACTCTATTTTAAAATCAGTTTCTTCCCATTTCTTTCCTAAACCTGAATTTTTCAAGTTAAAACACATTATTTCTGGTTCTGTCCCCGCTACTGATCCTAAGAACTATGTTCATGTTCCCTTTGTTAAAACCCTTATACCACTTAAATACTTCTATCAGGTCTCCTCTTAACCTACGTCTCTCTAAGGAATGCAGATTGAGTTTTTTCAGTCTCTCTTCATAGGGAATATCCTCATTCCCTGTATCTTTTTAGTCATCCTCCTTTGCACTGACTCCAACAGAGCTATATCCTTCCTATAATGTGGGGACCAGAATTGTACCGCATAGTCAAGATGTGGCCTGACCAGCGCCAAGTATAATTTTAGTATTACTTCAGGACTCCTGCTTTTAACACTTCTAAAATGAATCCCAATACTCTATTCGCCTTATTTCTGGCCTCAATACATTGCTTCCTTGTACCGAGATCAGAGCTAACTATGACTCCTAAATCTTCTCATAGAACTTCCTAGTCCGTTATCTGGTCAGGATTACCTTCAGTCAAAATCTGCTTTAGCCTGAAATCTAAGTATAATCTAAGTGTCGTCTGCAAATAATTCACTATTAATTCCCTATATCTGCCGCCTCATAACTAACCGAATTATCCATTATACTAAAACTCAACAAGCTTTAACCTTTTTAAGAGCCTCTGGTAAGACACGAAATCTTTCCTTCGTAAATCCATGACTTTCCTTCGTGTTTGATTTATCAAGCCGTGTTTGTCCAGGTGTTCCCTAATGTTTTTCGCTATTATTGATTCCATTAATTTACCCACAATTGAAGTTAAGCTGACAGGCCTGTAATTAGACGTTAGGGTTTTATCTCCTTCTTAAATATGGGAACCACATTAGCTTCTCTCCACATTATCGGTACCTCACCTGACTCCAGTGACATCCTAAAAAGTACCGCTAAAGGCTCGCTGACGACTTCCTTGCATTCCTTTAGAACCCTTGGATATACTTCATCAGGTCCCGGTGACTTGAATTTCTTTAGTTTATCTATCTCCTGTTCTACCATCACCTTAGTTATATGAATATCTGTCAGCTTTTCACTATCCTCTGCCCTAAATATCTGTTCGCTATCTGGGATTTCTTGTGTGTTCTCTTGGGTGAAGACAGTTAAAAAATACTCGTTCATAATTCTACTAATCTCTTCCGCAGAACTAACCATCTCCTCATTTGTTGTCCTTAAGGGACCTATTTCTTCTCTGCTTTTCGTCTTGTATAACTGAAAAAAAAACCCTTGGGGTTCGTCTTTGCTTGGCTGGCTACCCTCAACTCATATTCACTTTTAGCGTTTCTCGTTAACCTCTTCACTGTTCTTACTAATTCATGGTATAGTGGCCTTAAAGCCTCATCTCCTGCCTTTAGCCTCTTATATATATTCCTCTTTTGCCCTATGCAACGCTTCAATCTGTCTGTCATCCACTTAGGGTCGTTGCTTGTGATCTTATTGTTTTATATGGAATGTTAGCTATCTGTCCCTCATGTATTTTATTTAGAAAGTCGGTATAAATCTCACCAACCCTCAGCTGACCAGGATACTTCCCATAGGAGTAGGCAGTAGTCACCTGCCGCCCGGTGGAATACTCCAGGAGAGGTACTTACGGGGATGTAGGCAGTGCTGCAGACTGAGTGATTCCCGTGTCCTCTCTTCCCGGTTCCCTTTGTGGTCTCATTTATACAATTGAGCAGCTGCAGCCTGCCCTCTAAAGACAACTTCTACTACTTCCTACACTACACTACAACACCTTACACTTTTACACTCTCTTCAAATCAAAATTTAATAATGGCTTCACCACGCCCTGCCTCGGAGTCCCCCTCTGGGGAGGGGACCATAAATGTCCCCAGGTCGGACTGCCCCTCTGCTGTCGACCTTGGGTGTCTTGACACTTCATCTAATACTTTCACTATCAATTTCTGCAACATTCGTGGCCTTCGTTCTAATTTTCAATCTGTGGAACACCACCTCTCCTCTACTAAACCTCATCTTCTCTTCCTAACTGAAACACAGTTGTCTGTGACTACTGACAGCAGCCCTTTTCTGTTCCCTCCTACTTGCTCTATCCTCATTTTCAATCCAAAGCTGGATGTTGCGCATACGTGCGTAACGACACCACTTGCTCTCGTGCCCACAATCTTGAATCTTCAGAATTTTCTACCATCTGGCTAAGACTTCAATGTCACTCTCTAACTAAATTCATCTGTGCTGTATACCTCTCACCTAATTCCTCTGACTATGTAAAATTCTTTGACTATTTGACTTCCAAGGTGGAGCACATCTTATCTCACTTTCCTTTTGCTGAGATCTCCATTTTAGGGATTTCAATGTTCACCACCAGCTTTGGCTTTCATCTTCTTTCACTGACCAACCTGGTGAACAAACCTTCAACTTTGCTATCCTTCATGACCTAGAGCAGCTAGTGAAGTTCCCTACCCGTATTCCTGACCGCCTTGGAGACACGCCCAACATTCTTGATCTTTTCCTAACCTCCAACCCTTCTGCTTACTCTGTTAAACTTTCCTCTCCGTTGGGCTCCTCCGACCACAATCTAATTTCCGTTACCAGTTCTATCACTCCAGTGCAGCCTCAGGACCCGCCTAAGCGGAGGTGCTTCTGGCATTTTAACTCTGCTAAGTGGGAGGAACTAAGGCAGTACTATTCTGATTTCCTTGGGATGATTATTGTTTTCATGTCAGAGATCCTTCTCTTTGTGCCGAGCGCATAACAGAGGTGATTATCTCTGGCATGGAGCTATACATTCCTCATACTTTCTCTAACCCTAAAGCTAAAAAGCCTTGGTTTAACTCTGCTTGTTCTCGTGCTGTCAATGATAGAGAGGCGGCTCACAAACGGTTCCGTAGCCATCCAACTGCTGAAACTCATGCCCTATATATTTCTGCCCGTAATCATGCCAAATCTATTCTCCAACTTACTAAAAACTCTTTCATCAATAGAAAATGTCAAAGTCTTTCCAATTCTAACTCCTCTCGAGATTTCTGGCATCTAGCCAATAATATCTCTAACAACTTTACTTCTTCGTCTTTCCCTCCTTTACTTCATCCAGATGGCTCTACAGCTGTCTCTTCTTTCTCTAAAGCTGAACTCTTCGCTCAAACCTTTGCTACCAACTCAACTTTGGATGATTCTGGGCATATTCCTCCTACTCCTCCACCCTCTGACTACTTCATCCCTAAAATTAAAATTCTTTATAAAGACGTTTTCCTGGCCCTCTCTGGCCTTGATTCTCGGAAGGCTTACGGTCCGGATGGAGTCCCTCCTGTTGTTCTCAAAACTGTGCTTCCGAACTCGCTCACTGCCTGGTCAAACTCTTTCATCTGTGTCTCTACTTCTATTTATCCTTCTTGCTGGAAGTTTGCTCACATTCAACCTGTCCCTAAAAAGGTGACCACTCCAATCCTTCTAACTACCGCCCTATAGCTTTGATTTCCTGCCTTTCTAAAGCCTTTGAGTCTATCCTTAATAGGAAGATAATGAGGCATCTATCAGCTCACAACCTTCTCTCTGATTGCCAGTATGGTTTCCGTAAAGGCAGATCTACTGGTGATCTTCTTACTTTCCTAACTGAATCTTGGTCATCCTCTTTAGGGACTTCGGTGAAACCTTTGCTGTCGGCCTTGACATATCGAAAGCCTTCGATAGAGTCTGGCACAAATCTTTAATTTCTAAACTACCCTCCTACGGATTCTATCCTTCTCTCTGTACCTTCATCTCCAGTTTCCTTTCCGATCGTTCTATTGCTGCTGTAGTAGACGGTCACTGTTCTTCCCTAAAACTATCAACAGTGGTGTTCCACAGGGTTCTGTCCTATCACCCACTCTCTTTCTATTATTCATCAATGATCTCCTAAATCTGACTCAATGCCCTATCCACTCCTATGCTGATGATACCACCCTGCATTATTCAACAGCGTTCAACAGACGCCCAACCCAACAACAATTAAATGACTCAAGGCGAGATGCTATAGGACGCCTAACTTCTGATCTTTCACTTGTTTCTGATTGGGGCAGAGAAAACCTGGTTTTGTTCAATGCCTCAAAACTCAATTTCTACAACTATCTACTCGACATAACCTTCCAGACAACTATCCTCTCTTCTTCAATAACACTCAACTTCCCCTCTCCTCTACATTAAACACACTCGGTCTATCCTTCACTAAAAATCTAAACTGGAAATTTCACATCTCTACTCTTGCTAAATCAGCTTCCAAGAAGTTAGGTGTCCTATGGCGTCTTCGTCCATTTTTCTCTCCCTCCCAGCTGCTTGCTCTGTACAAGGGCCTTATCCGCCCGTGTATGGAGTATGGCTCTCATGTCTGGGGATCCACACACAGCTTTACTAAACAAGGTGGAATCTAAAGCTTTTCGTCTTATCAACTCTTCTCCTCTAACTGACTGTCTTGATTCTTTAAGTCACCGCCGCAATGTTGCATCTTTATCTGTCTTCTACCGCTGTTTTCATGCTGTCTGCTCTTCTGAACTTGCTAACTGCATGCCTTCCCCTCCTGCGGCCTCGCTGCACAAGACTCTCTACTTCTTCTCATCCCTATTCTGTCCATCTTCCTAATGCAAGAGTTAACCAGTATCTTCACTCCTTCATTCCCTACACTGGTAAACTCTGGAACTCTCTACCTGTGTCTGTATTTCCACCTGCCTATGACTTAAACTCTTTCAAAAGAGGAGTGTCAAGACACCTCTTACGTTAACTGGACCCTCCTTTTAGATTTTTTGTTTTTCTCTTTCTACTTTCCTCTTAACAGGGCCTGGCAACCAGCGGGATTTTTTTTTTCCAACACTTTGTTTGCCCTTGGCCAGTGCCCTTGTAATGTAAAAAAAAAAAAAAAAAAAAAAAAAAATATCCTAATCCAGCTCCCACCACCGCCTCACTCTCTCTCTGCCTCGCTCCGACTTCGCACCTCACTCCCCCTCCCCCCCTTCTCTGATCCTACCTTCCTTCTACCTGACTATCTCTCCCTTCCCCTTGCAAAGCGACTCCTTGTAAAATACTCCCTTAAGCCCTCGAAATTAGCCTTCCTGAAGTCAGGTACTTTCCTATTGTTCTTTTTTTCTAAAATTTTCATGCCATTTCAATGTATACCGTATTTCTTTGTGATCGCTGTTACCTAGCTATAACCTTTCTGGTCTCTCCGGCGCGGCTGAGGAACTCCTCCAGCGTTGCCGCTCAGGTGCCCACCACGGTGATGGCCAAGTGTTTCTCGCTTTGTTAAGCATCAATGAAGTATGTCGTAAATACTAAATGCAACAACAAAGCTGTATACGTTTGTAATCGTCAAGGTGTTTGTTCTAAAAGCAAATGACCATTATGTTTTTTTATTGGATGTGACACCTCAGCTCTGCGACGCTGCCGGCCCACGCAGCACATGGGTCACCTGGCTGGCGGGTCAAGGAGGGGGAAGAAGGGAGGAGACGAGGGGATTATCCCATTGTGAAGGACAGGCCGAACTGTCAGGGAAAGAAGGAGAAAGGTGGGAAGAGAAGGAAGGAGATGGGAAAGAAAACAAGAATAGAAACAGAGGAAAAAAGAGGAAAATGACGGCGACTACCACAAGCAGATGAATGCTACAGTGTTTCAAGAATGGTTTGAGACTAAGCTGCTCCCAAATATCCCCCAGAACTCAGTCATTGTGATGGACAATGCATCCTATCATTCTGTTCATCTAGAAAGAAACCCAACTACAGCATGGAGAAAAGAAGCCATTAAGGAGTGGCTGATAGCGAAGGGAGCACAACCACGGGACGACATGCTGAAGGTGGAGCTCTATGACCTTGCAAAGAAACTCTGCAATGGCAAGAAAACTTATGTCATCGATGCTATTGCTGCAGAGGCAGGACATAAGGTTGTACGGCTGCCCCCATACCACTGTCAGTATAACCCGATTGAGCTCATC
>NC_059264.1:8543177-8563177 GCF_017591435.1 Portunus trituberculatus | reverse complement strand
AAGAAGTTAAGTTTGAGTAAAGGTGTCAGTCTGCGAACAGTTGAGAGTTAGTGAAAAGTCTGGGAAACTCTGGAAAGGTATGGAAAAGTCTAAGTAAGCCTGAAAGGATTCTGAATTAGCTTAGAAATAATCGAGAAAATTTCAAGGTATCTAAGGTGGATTAGAAACGCCTGGATATCTGAAAGATCTAAACAAACATGAAAGTCTGAGTGAATCTGAAAAAAAAAAAAAAAATGAAATAAAGTGTGAAAAAGTTTAGAAAGTCTGAAAGATAATAAGAGACCTTGAAAAAATCTTGAAACTTAGAAAAAGGCCTGAAATATTTCTGGAAACACCTGGAAATGCTGGGAAACATTTTTTTGGAGGGAAAAGTCGGAGAAACAGACAATCATACATTCAATAATGAGTCTCTTGTCTTCCTTCTGTGACAGCACACACACACACACACACACACACACACACACACACACACACACACACACACACACACACACACACACACACACGAGGCAGCAATCAACCATCATGTCCTGTCCGTGCTTCAACTGAGGGCTGTATTCTGAAACACTTCCACTTCGCAACTACATTCAAAAGACTTTAATTGAGGCCACACGAATTTTTAGGACCATTTTCATGATTCTAGTGACGGATTAACACGATTTTTGCATTATTTAACGGAGAAACAGTCTTGAGAATCCAACTAATCACCTCTGTAGCCTTTAAGAGTAGTTGTGGTAGTCATGGTGAGAACAAAACGTTTATTAAGACAAGGAATAAAGGAAATACAGCACACTTAGCGGTACTGATCAATATTCCACTCGATTTTCTTTCCGCTTCTGTTAGTTTGGAGTTTGAAGCGCAGTTGTTGGTATTCTGATGACAAACACTCTGCGCCTTGTGTTTCCGAAAGATCATTACTTTGGAAAACTGGACATGAACGTTCAACATAAAACAACAATAAAAAAAAAAAAAAGGCTCACTTAGTTGCCAGTTCACTTGCAGGTCCGAGAGCGTTAGCCACTCCCAAAAAAAAAAGGATAAATGTCTTGAAACTAAATATGCAACTGTCTGTGTGTGTGTGTGTGTGTGTGTGTGTGTGTGTGTGTGTGTGTGTGTGTGTGTGTGTGTGTGTAGCTGTGTTTCTGTCTGCCTGTCTGTCTGTCTATCTACGTACGTATTTATTTATCTACTAATCTACCTACTCATCTATCCATCATTTTATATTTGTTTACTTACTTGTTTATCTATCTATCTGTATGTCTATCTATCTCTCTACTTACCTATCTATCTATCTTTATCTACCTCTATCTATCTACCTATCTACTACTAAGCTTTCTATCTAATATCATCTTCAGTTTGACGTTTCAGTCACATGATAACAACGTGTCTCTCTCTCTCTCTCTCTCTCTCTCTCTCTCTCTGGTAGTTCTTTACACGAAGAGAGAGAGAGAGAGAGAGAGAGAGAGAGAGAGAGAGAGAGAGAGAGAGAGAGAGAGAGAGAGAGAGAGAGAGAGAGAGAGAGAGAGAGAGAGAGAGAAATATTCCTTGCCACTATCTTTTCTATCTCCAGACAATAATACTATTCCTGTCACGTCTGTCGCGGGGAAATTGAACCATTAAAAACGCAATCTTGTCTACCACCACCACCAACACCACCACTATCACGCAGCCCAGCAAAATTAAACATTACGCAATACATAAAAGAGGTCGTAACTATTTTAATACCGCCCACAGTAGTGTTCCTGATATGATCAACACGAGGAAGGACGGGCTGCTCTATACGCTACTAGTACGTGTAACATCGCGGTGAAGTGACATCATTGGCTGGCCTGCGGGGCGTCTGCGGGTCTGGGCTGCCTCGTGGTGGTGACTCATATGGCGGGGAAATGATGGGATAAAAAGGAAAATTTTGGTGTTTTTGGTGCAGAACAGATGAGAGATTAAAGTAAGAATGAGTTTACGTTGAATTGTGAGTATCGTAAAGTTGGGTTAAGTGATATAGCAGAAGTTTAGCATGGAAATATATATTAGAAAGGAAAAACTGATTTGAAAAGAAAGGTAGAACATTTATCAAAAAGGTTAGTAGGCTTTACGATAAAAATTCATGGGCGAAAGATGGATAAGAACAAATGAATATTGAGTTACATGTATCATAAAACAGGTTAAGTGATATGAGAAACTCTTAGTAGGAAAAGCTGCAGAAAAATTATAAAAAAATATAAATGTTGAAATGCAAAGGAATATAAAGAGGCAAGAATAGTTCCATAGATAGTGTGAGCTGATTAAAACAGTTGCGTTAAGTAATTACGAAGACTTTTGGTGTAGAATTGCCAAAAAATAATATCATCAATGAATATGTGATGAAATGCGCATATCTGTAGGAAGGAACAATGAGTTATGAAGGTTTTCGGTAGAGAAATTAACAAGTGGAAAAAGGATTAAGAACATTGTTAAATAGATCAGGATTAAACAATTACCAGTGAGATTATTTAGTGAAAAGGCAAAAGGAAAAGCAATAATGACTGAATATATTGTAAAGCATTTATAGAGAGAGACGTAAAAAATAGACAAAAATAAATAGATAATAAAGTACAATATAATATGAAACAAAAAGAATATAAATAAGTAAATAAATAAATAAATAACAGGAGAGACTCGAGGTATAGAAATTCCATCAATAAAAAAAAAAAAAAAAAAAAATGACGGACTAAATAAAGTACAGTTCATTTATTCATTTATCGATTCTCTATTTAGTTTATTTTAGTTTATTTATCTATTTTTATTTCATTTATTTATTATCATTATTTATTTATTTATCTATATTTATTAATTTTGTGTGTGTGTGTGTGTGTGTGTGTGTGTGTGTGTGTGTGTGTGTGTGTGTGTGTGTGTGTGTGTGTGTGTGTGTTACGGCTTCAGGTTCATTTTATTGTATATTCACTCTAACTTTCAGACAATTTTTTTTTTTTTTTGACTCATTAACTTAAAGATGGCATCACGAATTCCAGCAGAGGTATTGAGTTTGACCTGAGCTCGCCTGACCTCGCCTGACCTCAAATCTCTTCAAACATGGAATAAAAATAACAATGCCAATATACTAAAACAATAAAGATGAATGCAATAAAGAGATATATTATAGCATGGTCTTAAAAAGAAAAATCTACTCTCACATCTTTCTAATTATAATATCCCAGTAATTCAGAGAGAGAGAGAGAGAGAGAGAGAGAGAGAGAGAGAGAGAGAGAGAGAGAGAGAGAGAGAATATTCCAGTGCAGCATCATTCATGAATTCGTCAAACTTCAAACATTTTTCTCGTTTTTTCATCTGACTTATTCAAAGCTTCGGATAGATGCATTGTGACAATATAATGTAGATTTTTTCTTTATTAAATACGCCTTTGAAAAATATCATAAATAGATAGTCATGTTAAGTATCATACATGAAAGAGTTTTATACCTTCATTAACTACAAGTACATATAAATAAAATCCAATATTCATAAAATTAATTGGATCTAAATAGTTTTCTTTCGTATACTAATTCAATCAAAGAAGTAAACTCATATCAAGACTACATTGTTTTAGCTTTTTGCCAAATTTTCATTTATTCATTCATTTTATGATCACATTTACCAAAAACCCGAGGAACATCATCAACTTTACCGTGATTTGTGAAAACAGTAAACAAAATGCAATCTCTCTCTCTGCTCTCTGTTTTTTCCTTGCATGAGTGTCATATTTTATTGGAGGCAGCAGCAGCGGGCCGTAAAGCAGCGGTAATAAAGTGCAGCTGACGCGCCTCTCGCGCCTCTCTGTCTCTTAATGTTGGTGCAGCACTCCTGTCCTCATCACCATCACTACGTATATCTTGCTTTTTCTTTCTATTTCGTTTATGCATTTTGCACGTTTTTTTTTTTTTTTTTTTTTTGGAGGGAGAGTTTTGCATTTTTTTTTTTTTTATCGATATATGTTTATAATTATTTTCAAAGATGAAATTTTGTTTAAATTTTCTTGTCCATTTGTTCATATTTCGTTTTTGCTATATCAAATATTTCATTCCTTCTATTTGATTTATTTTATGCATTTTATATTTTCATTTTTTTTTTCATTTGAGCCAAAGTTTTGTAAGTTTATTCATGAATTTGTTTGATTTTTCTTTTTAGTTAGTTTTACGGGTATTTTTTTTCATCCTACTTTGTTTTATTCCTTTATTAATATTTCGTATTTAATTATCATTCCAGCTTCCGGTCTGCATATCTTGTGATTTACATTTTTTCCCTTTCTTTCCTTTTTTTTTTTTTTTTTTGCGGTAAGGCTTTAATTTAAGGAAGACTTATTTCTTATATGGTTTTGACTCCTCGTTCTTCCTCTTCCTAAACCCAACACATATTCAGCTCTACCATTACAAAACTCAAATGTCCTCAAAGTGTAAACTGATATTTAATAGTATCACCTAATGAAGAAATGCAAATACACAAAATTGATAATTATCATGCAGGTTTTGTTAACCCTAAAGCCTTGTCCACATTATCGAGCAGTGTTTGACAAGGCAAACAGTGTAACCACACCACTGTGGGTAGTTGGTAACGTCAGAAGCGTAAAAATCACGGGCACTGATGTGACAACAGACACTGCTACCAGATCATTGTAAATCCTTCACTCGTGGACACCAGTGACCGGGCAACGTTTGCCTGTAAGGTTTTTTTTATTTTTTATTTTTTAGAATAAAGGGGGGTGAAGAAAGAGAGAGCTAGCTAAAGAGAAAGTGTGGTTAAGAGAATGGGTGAAAGAAAGTAAGAGAATAATAGATAGTGGGCTTGACCACTTTGCTAGTGATTTGTTTATATATTTGTTTGCTTATATAATTAGTTATATATTAAAATACCGCTATTGTTATATAATATTTGTTTACTTATTAACTAATTTAAGTAACCATTATCAATCAAATAAAGTTAGTATTACAATTATATTAATTTCTAATATTATTGTTAGTATTAACACAATTTTTTTTTTTTTTTTTTTTTTTTAAGTGTAAGATTATTCATGTGACTATTGGTTGTGGTTCATCCATTTCAGTTATATTGCTTGATTTAGGGAATCAAGCAATATAACTGAAATGGATGAACCACCTGTAAGGTCGTATACTACTACAGCGATATATATGGGTTCCTACGGGCGTCGCACAAACTGAAATCGCACAAACAACCCTATTTTTCCCATAAGAAACAATGGATAATAGGGGAGATGGCATTCTGGCCCAAGAAACTTCCATTTTATTCAACGAAAAATATATTTACTTGACTAATAAAGTGAACATGTTCTAAAAATGTATCATTCTAAACCTACGTATATGTAACACTAAGGTGTAAATCAAGTGTAAATAAAACACCCAGTAATACTTTATACATTACTCCCTCATTCCTCACAGTCCCTCACAGTCACTCTCCATCTTCGTCTGTGCTGGCTGTGACTGTAAACACAGAAGAGAGCTGTAAACATTGAACTGGTAGCGGGAGTGGCCGCCTGTCGGCAGGCAGCGGAACTACGCATCTGGCACACTGTTTGAAATGCGGTTGGAGCAAGTCGCATCTTAAGGCGGTATCACACTAGCACTTAGCACTTTTCCGTCTACTTTTTCCGTCGTTTTTCAGAAAATCGACAATATTTTGGCTGCGGCCTGTCACACACAAACGGTGTTTCGTCGTCACTTCCCGCCAACACAAACCGACAATGTAAACAAACATGGAGGCCACGCCGCGGCAAAGATACGCTGCTTTGAACGTAATTCTGTGTACTACGAAACTTAGACGAGCTAAACAAGCCAAAAAGCATGCATGGATGCGTTCATGGTTAGTGGTAGAACCAATGCACGTAGAAGCAGGTTGAGGAGACGCGGCAAGTCTTGTGGCCTTGGTCTTGGTATGTAAACAAAGGCGGAAAATTTGCAGACGGAAACGATCCCTATCGTGACAAATTCATGCGATAAGTTCATTAGGAACGTTGAAAACTAAACGAAAATCGCATTAATCGACGGAAAAAGTGCTAGTGTGACACCGCCTTTAGCGAACAGATCGCGCAATTTTTGATTAATTGTAATATTCTTAATGTCGTATCTTAGCGAATTCGCACATAAAGAACAGGCAAAAACGAGAAACACCTGTATATATATATATATATATATATATATATATATATATATATATATATATATATATATATATACGCCACGCGAGTGTGTTTTGTGGGGCAGTTCAGGTTACTCAGTAGGCAGTAACAGGATAGCGAGGTGTGAGAGCAGTCTCACCAAACGCAACACAGGAGAGAAGAAAAAATAATCTTGTGCTTGATCATTCTTGCAGTTTGTGTGAAAAAGATAAAGATAAGACAAATCGGATCGCCGCTCGTTCATGTTTGCCTGCCGTTTCCCTGCTTCAGACGTCACCGACCGTGCCTGCCACTTAGACTGGCAGTTTGTGTATTAAACGAGATATGGTCGAGCACTGCTCGACTCTTTATCTATTTAGGACCTCTACGTCGCCATATGACAGCGATGTTGCTGTGCCAGACACAAAATCAATCCACCAATACCTCTTACATCAACAATATAACAAGATCGCTAAGGTCAGTGCACGAGTAGGCAGCTATTCAACACCCACCGTGCACTGAAGAATACGAGACTAGATGGAGGCAACTGTTGACTAATTAAGTTAAAAGGACATTTATCCCATTCTTTTAGCTAACTCCTTGATACTGTTCGGGAACTGGCACCTCAGTGGGCCTTTTTGTTGCCCTCGCCTTGTTTTCTCCTCTTACATAAAAAGAGGCAAATGTCTTTACTCAATTGAATAGTTAATGCCACCGGTTTCAGAGAGAGAGAGAGAGAGAGAGAGAGAGAGAGAGAGAGAGACTCACTCACTGAACTGGTGACGTAATGGTATCTTCTGTTCAAATCCTTGTTTCGGTAAGCGAAATGAAACCTCCAGATCGATCGTTCAATATTTATGTGCAGGTACTCATTGCGCTGTGGCTGTGCTGTGTTAGAGTAGCTTGAGATACGTGGTATTAAACAAACTTGAGTGGAATTTTTTTCTGTTATCAAGTGTATTTTCGTGATACAAGTGTTGGCTAAGGAATGGTTAAGGTAAAGTTTTGCATCATAAGTGGAAAAATACTCCTACGAACTTAGCTAATCTGTCAAATAATCTCTGTAACCTTTGAAAATCATCCTAAATGTACTGGTTTGACTCGACTCTTACGTCACCTTCGGAATAACACCAAAGAAAATCTGGCAAATGTGACCAATTATCCCTGCGACTCTTGAAAACATTCCCGAGGAAAGAAGACGCTTCAAAACACGAAGACAAGACTGTAACACTGACGAGACAAACAGGTGAGGTAATTATAACTTTGCAAGACAACTCTTACCTTCCTGAGTCACCGGTGTGGGCCTGCAGCTTGTTACTGATGCGAGTGTGGAGAGGGAACACACACACACACACACACACTCACACTAGAAGTAGACTCCGCTGGTCCGCTTTTGTTTCTCCTATCGAGTTGCCAGTTGAGAGTATTGCCTTTAGAACGTCATTATCCTCTTGTTTCCTCTAGTAGTGACTTTTTATCGTGCGTCTGTTCCTCTTTCAACTCTTACTCCTATTTCCTTTTATATACTCTAGTTTCCTTTCCATTTTTTTTTTATCTAGCCTTATTTAACACAAGATTGTACTTTTAAAAGACTTCACTACTACACTTTCAGCAATGGACACACTGACTGAGATAAACACTCCGTCACTGCCCTCGTCCGCGTAGCTTCCTCTTCCTCCTTCCTCTATAGTTACCGCTGTCGCCTTGTATCTTCGCTCCTACTAATCCTTTTCCTTGTCTTTCCCATCCCTTCATACTTAAGTGTCATTTTTCTTTCCTTCCTTTAAGTTTATTTAAGTCTCTCTCTCTCTCTCTCTCTCTCTCTCTCTCTCTCTCTCTCTCTGTGTGTGTGTCCTTGCTAACCTTTTTTTTCTTTTCTCTTTAATCTATTTATATTAAACTAATTTTCAGTTTTTGAGTGTTAGCAATAAAAAGTAAAGAAATTTGCAGGACAAGGGAGATAGACAGGCTTGTGATACATACATGCCGCGAGAAAAAACAAGACAATTTTATCTTTGTTTTTATGTAGAAAGCTGTTGTTTTTGTAGCATAAGGTGGCCATTTTAGTATCAGACTATGTTTTATAGTACAAGTTAACATTACGTAATACACAAGTAAGCACGTATTAAATGTTTTAGATGCGAAGTCTCTGTAAGTGTCTGATTTTTATTTATTTATTTTTCTTATTTCTTTTGGTCTTATGCTCCACCCGCTAATATAAACTAATACGATGGTTTAAATTAATCAGTCATTATTGCTTACGAAATAATGGCGGAAGGTTTGGGGCCGTCGTGGTACAGTGGAACCATGCGTGCGTTGGGGTCCGAGGGGTCTCCAAGCGCACGGGTTCGAATCCTGTCCACGGTCCGAGTGTAGGTTGGGCTTTTTCACTCAGGGCAACGGTTTCCTAGCGGGTGGGCTTTGAGATTTGGAGGTACCACAAAAAGTATCCCCTTTAGGCCATAAATTCCCGTGAAAAGCACACATGGTATAAATAAAAAAAATAGATAAATAAAAACACATCATCTTTTTATCTTCCACTTTCTATCACATTCATCCCACAACGATGATTTCCCTGCGGTGCAGTGGTAAACAAGAGTCAGGGTGTGCCTTAATTCCTTACCAAGTTACACGGTTATCAATATTTGTTTATATATATCATGTGGGCTTTTCAGGGAAATTTATGGGCTATAGGGGATACTTTTTGGGGTACCTTTTATCTCACAGCCCACCCGCTAGGAAACCATTGCCCCGAGTGAGGAAACCCAACCTGTATTCGGATCGTGGACAGGATTCAAACCCGTGCGCTTGGAGATCCCTCGGACGGTCGGACCCCAAAGCACGCATGGTTCCACTGTACCACGGCGGCCTCATTCATGATTGGCACAGTGAACACAATGATGATAGTAATAAATGATAAATAAGGATAGTCAGTAAGCTTAAACATGACTTTCTAACTAATGCAATACTACAATGTCACTGAGCGTTTTATTTATTCATACCGATGCGGGTTGTCATAAGGGACTTAACAATGGTAAGAGAGAAAAAATAACAACAGATTGATAAATAAACAAGGATGAAACATGTGATAAAAGATTAATATGCATCGAGAGAGAGAGAGAGAGAGAGAGAGAGAGAGAGAGAGAGAGAGAGAGAGCCATTCAATACAATGCAGAAAATAAACCATTATAATTATTTTGCTTGACGCAGAGATGAATTCGTTATAGTTAGGTAGTCCTGTGTTTTGCCTCTTCAGCGTATTACTTATCTTTCCTCTGCAGCCTCTCCTATATTCACACGGGAGTATTTCTGTGGTTGCAGTGATAGATTAAGATGGTTTATATATCATCAACAGGAGCAACACTTGGTAACCAGGCCAATGACGTGTGTGGACTTTGAAAACACTGGATTAATTAGATCATGATTCTTTCCTTTCTCATCTCGTAAGCCTTACAAGCTTTTAGGTATTTAAGGTAGTCGGAGAGAAAGGAAATAAAAAGGAAGGGAAGAAACAAAGAGGATGAGAGATGAAGCGAGGAAAAGAGTGCTGGTAATGACCTAACTTGTATTGCGCTAGACGCACCTAATTGCCTGTTAGCAGTGCTCGTAAGAACGTTTCGCTGTGTCTCGACTAACATCTTGCAGGTGTTTCTCGAAGAAGTTGTGCATTTTACTTCCTTGCTTTTTGTGTCGTGTTTATGATGTGTTGTTCTCGCCATCATTTCTTGCTATTGAGCTTTATGACTGTTAATAATGTTTCTGTTTTAGCCATTTAGCTGCTCAAGTTTCTGATCAAGCTTCACCTTTTCAGTGGGAGATATCTCTCTCTCTCTCTCTCTCTCTCTCTCTCTCTCTCTCTCTCTCTCTCTTTGATCATATAGCCTCATTTTCTCCTTACTTTCTTTAAACATTCTTTCATCACCACCATTCCAATCTTTCTTCACCACCTTTGTCAGTGTTTGCCACTGTTGTTTCTTTTCCTCCTACCTATTAACTTCTTCAAACAATTCCAATATTCTCTCCTCACCATTCCAACCTTTCTCCATCATCTTTGCCACTGTTGATTCTTTTTCCTCTTCTACCTTAAAAAAAATGGTATGATTTTCTTTCTCCTCACCGTACTTCTTATCTTTTTCTTCCTCACGTCTTTCCTCATCCCTTTCCCGGCTTGGCTCCTTTTTTCTTCCTTCAAATAGTTATTTATTTTTTCCTCACCCTTCCAACCTTTATCAGTTAACATTCTCGTTATCCTCACCGATGCAGCGTCTTCAATCCTATTTTCTTTTCTCCAATCTGTCTTATTACTGTCACATTTCACGTAATCCTCACCAAGGCTCGCCACCGTCGCCTTTTCAGTCTTTCCACCTTCCTCTAACACTGACGTAACCTAAGATACACCAAGTGGAGATGAAATACGAGAGAAGGAAGAATATACAAGAAGAGTGGAGGAAGGAAGACATGAAGAAGGAAGGAAGTAGATGGAATAAATGAAAGAAGGAAGAATACAATCACGAAAGTATTTATCAGAGTTACTGATAAACTATGACGTCCTGATACATAAGAGATAAGAAACCTCCGAGGGGAATGATAAGAATAAAGATGATAAGATTAAGTAAAATTTCTAAGATACATTGCTTTCCATTGAATCTACAAGTATACTACCTTTCAGAGAATCAAAAATAGATGGTGGGGTATTGAAGTACGACATCCCTCTCTTTTTCAGTACACTATCTTATCTTATCACTGTAACATGTGTAATCTTCGTCACTGTTGTTTCGTTTCTCAGATTCTTTCCCTTAAATTAAAGGAGCAGCACAAACAGATCCGGGAAATGGCCGTGTCAGTAACGTCAATAGCATTTGTATCGTTGAAGAATTGTGTCGGGCGATGGTCAGAGCAGTAGATTGTTAAGCGCTGGCTTGTATAGTTTTGTGACGCAGTAATCGGTCAGTGTTGAGAGTTGATACGCAGGATGTTCATTCGTTGGGCGCAGGGTGATGTTCATTGCCTTATTTATTCCCATCGAGGTAAAAGGTTCTTATGGTTTTGTACTGCCTCCACGTCAGGCAACAGAATAAAAGAGGAAAAAACTTGCATGGACAAACTGAAGAAAAGGAATAATTCTATCTGTTCAGGCATTTTTTTTTATGTAAGAGGGAGAACTACCAATGGCAAAATAAACTATATTAGAAAAAAAGGCCCACTAGAATTGCAAACTCCCTAAAAGATATGAAAGAATGAGTCAAAATAGTGGGACAAATGTCTTGACACCTCTCTCTTAAAAGAAGAATATGTACTTACAACATACGTACATAGATAAATACTTAAGAAATTATAAGTTAGTTAATAGATAAACAAACTCATTGATAGACAAGAAAACAAGAGTGGAAAGTTTTAGGGAATTACCGAAAAAAAAGCTAGTAGTAAAGATGTCAACAGAATTTTCGTTTGTATCTTTCCGGCGACAGCTCAACAAATATTTTACACCATTCACAGGGCCAGAAATTAAAAAGAAACACAAATTAGATTAAAAACAACAACAAAATACCATAAATAGATGAAAAAAGAACAAGAGAACACAAGTAAAGATCTCCGCAACCCTTGAAAACACTCTTTAACCCTTTCAGTACCATGGCACGTTTCCATATTCCTTTGGTTACTATATGCTGATTTTATACACCTTCAGAGTCATGTGGGGATTAAAATAGTGAAGACTGTGGCCATCAATCTTGTGACCTTCATACCCCTTTCCTAATGTCTATAAAATGGTCTAATCATACCCAAAACTCACGGTAAAAATTCATCCCAGTACTGTAGGGGTTGATCTCTTCAGTACGATGCCACGTTTTCCTATTCATTCTGGTTACTATTTGGCAATTTTATGCAGCTTCACAAAACATATGTTGGGATTAGAATAGTAACGACTCTGGCCATTAATCTTTTAACCTCCATAGACCCTTCCTAATGCAAATAAAATGATCTAATCATATCCAAAAATCAAGGTAAAAATGCGTCTCAGTATTGAAGTGGTTAAGAAATCCCAAGGCATCTACCACGACCCTCACTCCTACAACCTTCCGCCTCCCACAGACCAACCTCCTCTACCGTACCGACACACAGCGAGGCACGACAAAATACAGGGTCCGCGAGGCTGCTGTATCTCACTCGTACTCACCTTTGCCTGGTCGTACCCTGCGCCCCTCACGTCCGAAGAAAGGGCCGAGTGTAGCCTGGCAGAAGGGAGTGACGTGAAAAACAGCACAGCCAGCTCGTAGGTTCGTCTTGTAAGGAGCAGTGTGTGGGTGAAGAGGGAGACAAGGAGCTCTTAGGGAACGGCAGCAAGGAGAGGACTGATAGAGAGTGACGGGACTAAGGGTGACGGTGGTGCAAACTTATTCTTTTTCCTCTTCCAGTTTGCAAAGCGAGAACGTAAGAAAGGCAGTAATTACGTGACTGTGGGGAGAGGTGAGGCGTGAAATGTGATGGGTTGTTGTAAGTGTACTGTAGGGAATAAAATAGTAAAGTGAGGGTAGCTAAAGAAACGGGAGCTGTTAGCACTGCTACGGTTATTATTACATATATTCATGTTAAGAAAATAGGTGTTGTAGTTAGATAGTCATGTAGGTATATAAATGAATAGATAAATAGATAGGCGAATCGATAAAAAAGTATATAGATGCTAGATAGATAGACAGATAGGTAGATAAATATCGTAGATAGATAAATGAATAGATATCTAAAGAGAGAGAGAGAGAGAGAGAGAGAGAGAGAGAGAGAGAGAGAGAGAGAGAGAGAGAGAGATGGACAGATTAAATTATTAAATGACTGTTTGCTCACGAGAAAGAGTAAATGGTGCTGTAATGTAGTAATAATCCTGCCAACTGACTCATGTTAAGTGGTACTGAAGCTGCACACACACGCACACACACACACACACACACACATACGGCCCGGTAGCTCAGTGGTTAGAGCGCTGGCTTCACAAGCCAGAGGACCGGGGTTCGATTCCCCGGCCGGGTGGAGATATTTGGGTGTGTCTCCTTTCACGTGTAGCCCCTGTTCACCTAGCAGTGAGTAGGTACGGGATGTAAATCGAGGAGTTGTGACCTTGTTGTCCCGGTGTGTGGTGTGTGCCTGGTCTCAGGCCTATCCGAAGATCGGAAATAATGAGCTCTGAGCTCGTTCCGTAGGGTAACGTCTGTCTGTCTCGTCAGAGACTGCAGCAGATCAAACAGTGAACAGTGAATTACACACACACACACACACACACAAGAGAGCCGGTTTGCATACATAATATAGCTACACGCCTTCTATTTATGACTGAACGTCTTGAGGAATTTAATAATCCCAAGCAAACCTATTTCTTTTTAAGTCTGTCAAGATTACTTTACCATTCTACCAAAAAAAAAAAAAAAATTTACAGAAAAATAGAACGAATACGATGAAACACGAATATACAAGATACACTAAAGCCGTGCAAACACACACACACACACACACACACACACACACACACACACACATATACACAAGGAAATGAATGCTTCGTGAAATTGTACAGTGGAGAATATACAAGGCAATTCTAGACTTGGTAATGCTATTCATGATTGTTACTCAAGGTGAAGGATAAATTTTTGCTGATCTTGTGTGTGTGTGTGTGTGTGTGTGTGTGTGTGTGTGTGTGTGTGTGTGTGTGTGTGTGTGTAGTCAGAATTCTTTCACAATATCATTTCCATTAGAAGTAGTAGTTCCATGAGCAGTGACAATAGTGATGAGAGTAGTAGCATTAGTGGTAGAAGTAGTAGTAGTAATAATATTATTATTATTATTATTATTATTATTATTATTATTATTATTATTATTATTATTAGTAGTAGTAGTAGATGTAGTTGTAGTAGTAATAGTAGTACTAGTAGCACCAGCAGAAGTATAAGTATTAGTATTAGTAGCATTATTACTATTACTATTATTACTATTATTGTTATTATTATTATTATTATTATTATTATTATTATTATTATTATTATTATTATTATTATTATTATTATTATTATTAGTAGTAGTAGTAGTAGTAGTAGTAGTAGTAGTAGTAGTAATAGTTGCATTAGTGATTTTAGAACTAGTATTAGAAGTAAAGAAAAGAGAGAGAGAGAGAGAGAGAGAGAGAGAGAGAGAGAGAGAGAGAGAGTCAGTCACGTTGTGCACCGCCACCTCGTGCTTTGATCTTCTCCGGCCAGCAGACGCATAATAATCCCACACGCTGCGCACAATTCAAGTCTCGTCGTGGTAATTTTCATTGTATAATAAATGTCGCTTCAAATAGCCAAGGCACGGGGAAGGCGAGTGTGGTGTGTCTTGTCCTGTCTATGGGTTCCAGTCCGGGTGTTCATTTTTTATTTCTCTTCGTTTATCTCTTTTTTCTTGTTATTTCTAGTTTGGTTTCTGTGTTTGTTAGGCATATTTTTGTTTATTTTGCTAATTTGAATGTTTATTTATTTGTGTGTGTGTGTGTGTGTGTGTGTGTGTGTGTGTGTGTGTGTGTGTGTGTGTGTGTGTGATGTTTGTTCCTCAGTTGGGTAGTTACGTAGTTTGTTCCTGTGTGTGTGTGTGTGTGTGTGTGTGTGTGTGTGTGTGTGTGTGTGTGTGTGTGTGTGTGTGACTCCTTCTCTATCTCTGTCTCTTTGTCTTTTTGGTTCTGTCTCTGCCTTTGTCTCTCTTTCTCTTCGTCTCTCTCTCTCTCTCTCTCTCTCTCTCTCTCTCTCTCTCTCTCTCTCTCTCTCTCTCTCTCTCTATCTATTTCCCTCCCACCTTCCCACCTCCGCCACCCCCCACCTTCCCAGCCTTCCTCTCTCCAACACCATGAAATACCACAAGTTAAACAGAATCTCAATGCAGAGCGGCAAGACAGTACCTGCCAGTTTGCATATGAAAGAAGACGTAATTAATTTCACTCAGCTAAGCACAGTAAGCGGCGGACTAGTAAATGAAATGACAGAGGCAAGTTACTGACGAAGGTAGGAAGAGATTCATGGAAGGAGAATTTTACCCTGTGACATTTCAGAGTTCCCGAAATTAGACGCGTGTGATGTTATTCAGCTAGGGAGTTTTATTCTTATTTTTTTTCTTTCCTTTAATGTTGTGGCTCGCCGGGTGGAGGTGTGTATACTGCAGTAGGGAAATGTGAAAATGCAATACAATACAGTGCAGTACAATATGTTAATGCACAAGTGGAGTTCTTCGTGGTGGCGTTGGCGTGTATCTTTTAAAGGGGCAATGTGTGAAATGTTTTTGCTCTTCCTGTGTCCATTGGTTGGATTTTGTTTAGGTATGTTTTTCATCTATCTTACGTACTTAATTGTTTATATATTGCTATTTATTTATTTATTTGTATATCTCTATATTTTTTGTGTGTGTCCAAAATAACAGCCATTTCAATTTTTTTTTTCTAATTTACTTTAACACTTTACTCACTTTTACTGTACTTTTGTCTCAATTTTAAGTCCTTTTAACCTTGACCTCATTTTTATTCCCTTATCTTGTGTCCTTCACATGTCAAAAACAATAAAACACGGATGATTTATCTGTATATGTATAATCTGATATTCATCTCTTATAGAAACAATTATAAGAGACAAATCCACGCAGAATCATTCTTTGTTTCTCCAGTCACGGGTCGCCACAGCAGATCAGCCTTCTTTAATTATATCCGTTTTTTTGTACCATCCTCAGCCACACACGTATTACAAGCATATCTTTCACTCTATCCATGAAACTCCTCTTATTTTTCTCTCTTTCTCCTTCTCTAGCATTTTCCTCTCCACGTACTCCTCATCTTTCTTCCCCTGACACTCCCAAACCGTCTCAGTGACTTCTCTTTAACTTTGTTTAAGACCTGACGTATGAATATTGTGCCTCTGGTGTATTCGCTCCAGAGTTTGTCCAGTCTTGTCACTTCTTGAGAAAATCGTAATATCATTTTTGTCAAGTAGAAACACAGCCAGTGAATCAAAGCCTCGCAAGTGAGTGCTAAGAATTGCTGGTGTTCATTTATTCATCTCTTTATTTTTTGATTTATCGTCGGCCTATTGGTATTACGAAGTGTTGAAAATTTGGCGTGTAATGTAAGTGTTGGCTGAATGTCCGTGTTGTTGCGACATTTCGGGGCGAATTGAAACTGAGGATTAACTGAATGTTTACCTTTGAATTGGTCTAGTTTGACTTAATTAAACACACACACACACACACACACACACACACACACACACACACATCGCGCCCGGTAGCTCAGTGGTTAGAGAGCTGGCTTAACAAGCCAGAGGACCGGGGTTCGATTCCCCGGCCGGGTGGAGATATTTGGGTGTGTCTCCTTTCACGTGTAGCCCTTGTTCACCTAGCAGTGAGTAGGTACGGGATGTAAATCGAGGAGTTGTGACCTTGTTGTCCCGGTGTGTGGTGTGTGCCTGGTCTCAGGCCTATCCGAAGATCGGAAATAATGAGCTCTGAGCTCGTTCCGTAGGGTAACGTCTGGCTGTCTCGTCAGAGACTGCAGCAGATCAAACAGTGAAACACACACACACACACACACACACACACACACACACACACACGGTAACTCAGTGGTTAGAGCGCTGGCTTCACAAGCCAGAGGACCGGGGTTCGATTCTCCGGCCGGATGGAGATATTTGGGTGTGTCTCCTTTCACGTGTAGCCCCTGTTCACCTAGCAGTGAGTAGGTACGGGATGTAAATCGAGGAGTTGTGACCTTGTTGTCCCGGTGTGTGGTGTGTGCCTGGTCTCAGGTCTATCCGAAGATCGGAAATAATGAGCTCTGAGCTCGTTCCGTAGGGTAACGTCTGGCTGTCTCGTCAGAGACTGCAGCAGATCAAACAGTGAAACACACACACACACACACACACACACACACACACACGGTAGCTCAGTGGTTAGAGCGCTGGCTTCACAAGCCAGAGGACCGGGGTTCGATTCCCCGGCCGGATGGAGATATTTGGGTGTGTCTCCTTTCACGTGTAGCCCCTGTTCACCTAGCAGTGAGTAGGTACGGGATGTAAATCGAGGAGTTGTGACCTTGTTGTCCCGGTGTGTGGTGTGTGCCTGGTCTCAGGCCTATCCGAAGATCGGAAATAATGAGATCTGAGCTCGTTCCGTAGGGTAACGTCTGGCTGTCTCGTCAGAGACTGCAGCAGATCAAACAGTGAAACACACACACACACACACACACACATTGTTCTATCAACCTTTCTTTCTATCTTTTTCCTTTTCCCTATTTCAAACTAACTACATCCGTGTGGACCAAACCGTGGAAACACTTCATTTGATAAGCAATTAACTCTCACTGACGCCTACCTCCTCCTCCCTCTTCCCCCCCTCTCTCTTACAGTCATCCACACTTTGCTGTATCACACACACACAATCATGCACGCTATTTGGTATATTAGTGTGTCACCATTGATTGCATTCACTTCAGTCGCCGCACAGTGTTTATCATAACTGTGTGCTGCTGTGTATTATTCGAGTAGAAATGGACGAGTTTTGCCAGCCAGATAATCTTCCAAAGTGATGAGGATCAAACGTGTGATAGCTTTTGACAATTTTATGAAGCGCTCCGGTTGGATGTCCACAAAGGAAGTAGCGATGTCGCTCGCTTTTAGTGTCAGTGTTTTATTTGCTTATTGCTTATTCATGTATATGCGAAGGAGTCTGACATAAGACGGTGTTCAAAAACGCTTTGCTCTCTCACCATAATTGTTTTCAAAGGCTACGGAGATGATTGGGCAAGTTGTCAGCTGTGCTTCTCCTGCTAATAATGTAGAAATGTAGCTTTCAGTGGATTTGTCAGAATAATTCCGCAGGTGTCTTGATTCTCCTCCCTTGCAACAGCTCAGGTGATACGGAAAGGACACACACACACACACACACACACACACACACACACACACACACACACACACACACACACACACACACATTTATGAGAGAGGTTCCTTTCCTCTCGAATCTGCACGGGGACTGGCATTTTAAGTGGGACTTTTTTGTAAGTCTTTCTATTGTCTTTGGTCAGCTTTCTCCTCTTACATAAAACAAAAGAATAAATAAATAATGTTTTTACGCAGAAGGCAGATTTCCCGAGTAAATCATTGATATAGATACATGTTTTCTCTTTTGCAGTAGTTGAAAGCAGGAAGGGGAAGGAGAGCATAAAGAAAAAAAAAAAAAGAGTTCCAGAGTTTACTAAAAAGCCAATTTCCACAGTATACCATTAAAAAAGATGAAAAAAATGAAGTTATTGTTTTGATTTTTACGTCAGTGTGTCGGGCATAATATGATGCTATACTTTTGTTCATTCTTTGTATCTAGTTTATTTACCCATTTGTTTATTGACTGCCTGATTTAATTTTCTTTGTTAATCTAGGGATGCCTTGTGCATATATCCTGCATGTGTAAGTACTATTCATGTGAAATAAAGAAACATTTCACTATATCAGTATTATAAAGACAGGTGTTAGTATTTATATTGTTAATTCAAGTATATAGTATTCAATAATTTTTCTTTCATGTCAGTTTATAGGTTCATATTCAGTGTTTTTATACATGATATTCTTTTTTTTTTCCGGTTCTAGAGAGCGAGGTTACCTGGTGCGTAGAAAGGAAGAGGGCTGCTTGTTCTGACTGTGTGGGGAAGTAACTGTATTCCGAGTCTTGAGGAGGTAGTTTGTGGCAGAAAGATGTAAGGAGGTACTTTGGAAAGCGTATGAACCTTTATTGATATCACTGTGTTGATGTATTGATATTCACCAAGGATGATGCAACGTACTCTGGTGGCGTGAAGTAACGTGACGTAATTTTTTGGCGTAAAGGTGTGATTAAAAGCAATTTGATGATATAGAAAGATGTAATGGAGTTATATTATCAATTCAGTATATCATTGTGAGTTTGTGGTACATTATTTCCAAAGTTGACTTTTTCTTAAGAGTTATGAATGACGTAGTACGTGTGTGTATTCAGAGTGTGTGAACTTGAGAGAAGGTGTAACTGCAGTTATTGTGAGCGTCAGATGATTTATACTATGGTGTATTGAGATATTATGAGGTGAGCGTGTGAAAAATACCACAGGATCCTGTTCACCTACAGGAAGCATCTCGAAGGGTGTAAGAAAAAAAAAAAAAAAAAAAAAATGTCTGCACAGTCTTGGCATGATGAAATTACCTTAGCTACTTTTGCGACCAGCTTGTTTAAAATTATGGTAGTGAAGTGTGTAGCGAGGACAAGGGAAGAATAGCGATATGCAATTTAGAGCAGTTAATATACGCTATGAAAGTTCGAAATTAAGCTGCATTGCTAGTCGTTCACAGCTATTGTTTCTAGCGAGGACAAGAGAAGAATAGCGATATGCAATTTAGAGCAGTTAATATACGCTATGAAAGTTCGAAATTAAGGTGCATTGCTAGTCGTTCACAGCTGTTGTTTCCCTTTAATCGTGATGAAATGTTATGGTGCAATTTTATCAGCAATCACTATCCTTCAGCAGCCGTGTTGAATGCTTCCCCTTTCAACGTCCTAAAGAACAAAACTCTTGGTCCTTGAAATGGATGTCTTGTGTCTCCTAATAGTCTAACTAACAACGGTACTTGAACTGCTAAAACCTTTGCAAACTTTCCAGAAACGTCCCCTTACAAACAGTGGGATATATGGCGCCTTTGTTTTATTTGTAGGTGAGTCACGTTGTTTGGAGGGAGGCGGAGAGTGGTGCTTTGAGTGGCAGTTGGTGGTAAGACATCGCTTCCTCCTCCTCCTACTTCTACTATCAATCATCTTCTTTTATCCTCACCTTCCCTATCAC